>NW_021698458.1:0-19933 GCF_005190385.1 Monodon monoceros
TGTGTGTGTGTGTGTGTGTGTGTGTGTGTGTGTGTGTGTGTGTGTGTAAGAAAGGAAGGCAAAAGATGATAAATAGGTGTTAGGGAAGGAAAATTTAAAACATTCAAAGTTATCTTTGTATACACACACACACACATACAGTACTCCTACGGCAAGGTCCACGGACATATTCTGACCAAATTGCATGTCAAAGAATTCTTTACGGTTGCAGGGACTTCTATTATAGTTCCAAGATGGAGTAGCCCCATTTCCACCTCTTAGAGAGGCAGAGTTCCTCTCTCTTAAAACTAAGAATTCGAGAACATATGTTCCAGACATGGCAGAAGCCTCAAACCAGAAACCACCACCATGAACAGACAAAAAATTTACTTGAAGAAGAGCCTATTCCCCCTAGCCAAAATACTAGGAAAGGGGTAACCTATATCAACAGAAACCCTTTTTGGTAATACTGCCTTACTCCAGGCAAACTCCAAAAGAAACACTGCATTTCTCCCCCCACCATGGTTTTAGGGGAGCTGAGTAGGAAGCCGATCTTCCACTCTACCCCATCCGTCTCCCGTCTCCACAGAAGCAGCTGGTAACACTCAGATTCCTCCATCAGGATAGCGTCAGTGAGGTCCAGCAGCAAGCAGGGCCTCCCATCCCTACCGGGGAGCAATGAAACTCAATAAACAGTGAGTCACATCTAGTCGGCACTTCACTTTCCCTACGATCCATGTCACTGGAGCCTGGTGGAGAGCTGAACCACCATGCCTACCTGGCATCAGTGAGGAGGTATGAGGTGGCTTAGTTGGCACTCATTCCCCCCCTTCCTCTCCCTCATTGTCAAGGATGCCTTGCTGAGCTTCCTTTCTCCCCTGTAGCAGCAAAGCAGGTGAGCCAGGCTTCTGCTCTCCCCCTCTCTGTTGTCAGCAAGGCATAATCTTACAACGCTTGGAGGCAATGAGGCGGTACAAGTTGATGCCTTGACCGGGAAGGTATCAGTAGGACCAAGTGGGGAGCATCCTCTTGCACGGAAACAATGTGAGCCAGCTCTCTACTTCTGCTATTGGCAGAGCCCCTTTAGGAAGCTGGACATATACACCCATCCAGCCCTCACTTAAGCTACACCTCAACAGGAGGACTACCTACTAAAAAAAAGATTAAATAGGATCCAAATTCTCAAAAAATAATATCCAAAATGTCTAGGATACAATCGAATATCACTGATCATACCACGAACCAGGAAAATCACAACGTAAATGAGTAAAGACAAGCCCCAGCCACCAACACTGAAATTAATCAGATACTGGAATTATCTGACAAAAATTTTAAAGCAACCATCATAAAAATGCTTCCATAGCAATTACAAATTCTCCTGAGACAAATGAAAAACTAATTATCAACAACATTGTCTCTTATGTTACTAAGTTTATATAACTGGCAACTATGGCTATGCCATCTTTTCTTCTTGGAGGTACACAAGTTGCTTGCTTCTTAACAATAAGGATATTATATCTATCTGAGAATATTTATAGTGCTGGCCCTCATTTTCCAAAGAACCTAAGACATTATTATGCAATTGAATCTTCTAAAGTACCCACAGCCAACATGACGTTGTTGAAGGAGGTCAGCTAGAGGATGTGACCGCCGGTTGACCCGCAAGCTGGACACAGGAAGTCGGAGGCTCCTCACTCCCTCCTGTCCTTGGAATGTACATTCTGCCCACCATTCCCACACTAGGAGCTGTTTCAAGGCCATAATCTGGAGAGTAAGGTGTTGTTAAGACCATCTGGACTGAATACGAGACTGAACGTAGTTAAATAAACTTTTAAGATTCTGGCAGGTGGATGAGGAGATCACCCCGTCTTGTGGCCACCCAGGGCAAGCCTTGTGTATAAGTTCCCTTGCTTATTAAAACCTCCACCTACCATTCTGGAGTGATCTGCCTCTTTCTTCTGTCTCTTCTTGCCCTCTGTGTACAGGGGCCAGTTTCACCCGGATTTCACCTGGGAAGTTCTTGAGTTTTTGAACTAACAGATGCAAAACATATGCCCAGTAATTAATTTCATTGTCACATTAGCTGCTCACCAATTTCCTGTAAATTTCATGCCATGTATTTATTTGCTTAACATCTATCTCAAAACTTAAAAACCTCTAATTAAAATGCTCTAGAACATGGTAAATAAAAGAAATGCTGAGTATTTTGGCTTGATACTGACTTTTGTTTACCTCTGACACATAAAAATGTACTTCCTTTTTTCTGAAGAAAAGTATTTGTCAAATGTTTACCGGCAGATAAGACTTTAGAGAGAGAGATGCTTCTAATGACCTTCCTTCATTAAGGTTTTTGGCTTCCATGGTATATATCAAGAGGTGCCACCAAGGTATACCTTTCCCTAATTGCTGCTATAAAGCCTGAAATTACACGGTCAGAGTGTTTGTGCATTAAACACCTTTCCATCTTCAGGTATGTCTTCTCCCCAAGTGAAACTACTCTATGAGGAAATGCATCTCCGTGATGAATGCCCTGTTGGGTCTCAGAAGACATGAGCTCCATGTGATGCCACTGCTCACTGCCCAGTGTGACTCTGAGCAAGTCTTTTAACCCTTCCAGCCCTGTATTATTATTATTATTTTTTGTTGTTGTTGTTTGTTTGTTTTTGCGGTACGCGGGCCTCTCACTGTTGTGGCCTCTCCCGTTGTGAAGCACAGGCTCCAGACGCGCAGGCTCAGCGGCCATGGCTCACGGGCCCAGCCGCTCCGCGGCACGTGGGATCTTCCTGGACCAGGGCACGAACCCGTATCCCCTGCATCGGCAGGCAGACTCTCAACCACTGCGCCACCAGGGAAGCCCCCTTGTATTATTATTATTTGTAAAATGTGGATAACCTACCTGTCTTCTCCACTTGGCAGAGTTAATGAGAAAACTAAAACAGTGCATATGTGGGTACTTAATGTAATGAGCTATACAAATACAAGTGATTACTATTAGCAGATAATTTTTTGTAGAATTTTATAAAAATTACTTAACACATCAGAACAAAATGTTTGGTAATAAAACATACAAAGAGGATTTTAGGGGCTACCAGAGGGCTAGTAGGTATATCAAAAGGAGAGGACCATGAGAGAGAAAGAGGGACGCTGCCAGAGACACATTTTGCTGCATCTCAAGTTGCCTCTGCGGAGGTGTTTAGTTGGAATCAATGATCCTTGTGTCCACTGGAGTGTATGCTGAGGGCTGAGAGGACACCTAGAGCAAAAGATGCTGTGCATGCACATGATACATAGATTCAAGGGTGTGGGCAACCTCCAAAAGGGCTCAAAAATTAGAGACCCTCCAGTTAACACTATTCCTGGAGTGTCTTAAACACTTTTTCCTCCACCATTCATTTTTGTTAAAAGGTTGTTCTCTCCCAGTACCTGAGAAGCTGCAGAGGTGTCAGGAAAAAGTACTGGAATGAATATCCAAAGGCTGGATTTGATTCCATTACTAATTTACTGTGTGACCAACCTTGAGTATGTCTCAACCTATTTAGAACGTTTAACTAAATATTATACTTATTTACTCTCTGTGGTTGGGAAACTTTTTTCTAATTTGCTTCACTCTTTTGTTGGCATCTGTTTTTAATACATTCCCCCCCGCCCCCAAAGTTACTGGTCTTGGGAACTATTTCCTGATATAGAGTTTAATTTTCTTGCAGCCAAACTATATGTAATGTCACTCAAGAGTAGTGACTCGCACTAGTTTCACAAGTAGGTATACGTGTGGATTCTGGTAATTTTGTACTCTGTGGAGTAGGAAGAAAAACACAACTCAAGTTGAGAAAAAAATTATCCTCAAAAATGTTTCCTTATAACTGTTTTTAGAGGCCCTTGTTAAGATTAGAGTCGGAGGCGGTGCTAAGGTGGTAAACCGTGCCAGAGAACAATGGGAAAAGCGCAGGCTTAGTGGTCAGAAAGACCCAGGTTGAATCCTTGGTTCTGCTACCCACTAGCTAAGTGACTTGTACACAACTGTAAATTGGGATAACATCTAGCTTGCAGATCAGATTTTCTACGCTGATTAAAAATAATGCAAATAAAGTCCTTGCATATATAAGGAAGGAAGTCAATAAACGGTACCTCTATCATGATGATAGTTGTGATCGCTGGGGAAGAGAGAGAGCACTGAAGGAGCAGGTGATCCTAGTCAATCTCAGCGTTGTAGAGCCTTCCAAGAGGGACTGGAAGCCTGCCATCCATCTCAAGAATTTCAATCTATGTCCTCTGGATTCTTTGCAGTAGACCACAGCATACTCTCTAAGATGCCAAATTGTCCCCCATGAGCTTCTCCTGAATGCTGTTCCCCCATGAGGAGTAAAAAAGGGCACATCTTCCAACTTTTGTGATAGAAAATGATGATCATAGCTATAATAATAATTACTATAATAATTATACTTACCACTTATTTATTTATTGTGTCCTTTCTATACAGGCCAAGCATTGTGCTAAGTCCTTTACATATATTATCTCATCTTTTCTTCAATTTTGTGAGGTAGGTATTATTACTCCATTAAAAGAAAAGAATCTCAAGGCTCAAAGAGGTTAATAACCAAAAGAGCCAAGATTCAAACGCACTCGCTTATTCACTACTCTACTCTGCCTTATGTGAGGCACTAAAATACTTAGCCTTGTTAATACTTAACCCAGACTCCCCAGATGCTAAACATTTATGATAATTACACAATTAGAATTTCAAATTTAGGGCAGTGACTGAGCATTATTATACTTCATTATGTGACCTTACAAAAGTATTTACTATAATAAATTTGCACTATCTTTTGAAGAAGTCTACAGTCTTCTTAAGCAGAGTCACACGTATTTAAACAGAAAAGTACGAATGAAACTGTATCCTCAACAAACAAGAAGATGATCAAATTAAATAATAGCTGCAAATACTGTCACTGGAAATATATATGCAAACACTAAGTGCCAGGCACAATTATAAGCATTTTACATATATTACTTAATTTAATCCTTACAGCAATTCTATGAAGTAGATACTATTAAAATTCCCATTTTACAGATGAGGAAACAAAGAGAGAAGAAGTATAAATAACGAATTTTGAACAAGTTGATTAAACATCCAGGACAGGAGAAAGTCTTTACTAAGTGAAGAACACAGAATAAATGCAAATCCAAGAATCATTCTTCATTTTTAATTGAGAACAAGAACAACATAGAAGTTGTGCCTTGATTGAGGGACTTTAATGATCAATTTACAAATAAATTGTGTTTGTATATCCCAGATATGTGAACTTCACACCGCTGAGCCAAAGTCATCAAACCCTTTCACTTTGCTAAGATTGAGCCCTTATAGGTTCAAGGTAATACAGACTGCACGCATGTTATCAACATTTGGTCTTATACCTCTACCACACTTTTCTGTACTCGTGGAATTGTTTTATAAGACTCATCACCTAGGTTTCATAATATATTTCATCAGTGCTTGTTCTTATTTTTCTTATAAAATCTAACAAATGGGTTGTGATGCCTTCATTTATGAAATTAGTGATACCCAATTAGTCATCTGACTACTCCAGACTTAATCTTCCTCTTACTTCTCTTTAAATAAATCAGTACCTGCTTGTGCTCTGAATGAGATTGGATGAAGAGAAACCTGGCCATCCTTTATCATAGAGAGCCAATAGTTTCAAATATCCCCAAAGTGATCTTGAATCAGTGAGATCCAGCTCCTGCCTTTGGTAATTCTTAACTGGAACACTTTATCCCAATAATATGAGACACAGCCTGAGTGATGCTTAAGTTCACCATTTAAAAATGAAATTAAAAAGATTTTTAAAAATTAGCTAATAGCCCTTCTCTATTTTCCTAGAAGTTGTGCTAGCTTTAATATACATGTTCCAGAAGTATAAATACTAAATACCTACTAAAATCCAGGCCTTGTGCTAGGTGCTGGGGATACAGAGATAATTAAGACATACTCCCAAGGAACTGAACCAGACAGGGCACCAAAGCCAGTCAGCTAACTGTCATCTTGAAATTGTGGATTCTGTGTCATAACTTATCACTCACATTCTGCCCTAGCCTTTCTCGTGCTTGGCATGAATCTTCCTTTTCTCAGCCCCGACCTCTCCTCTCCTATTCTTCTACGGCCGCAGGACAACAAAGGTCATTTGGAATGCGAGTAAAACTTAGCTGTAACCAAAGATGCAAAGATCAAAGTTGGCAGCTACATGAAGTTCAGGATTAAGAGACTTCCTCTTTAAGATCAAAATTCCAGATGATCCAAATATAGGCAAATGAGTCCCAGTAGAACACTCCGTTTTCTGTGCTGAATCCAGGAACGAAGCAGAAATCACCATAGAACTGCGTTTCACCCCGTTTTACCCGTGGTCTTGATGCTAATTGCCTAACCCCAACAGTGAGATCGCGTTTCAAAATATGGTCAAACATAAAACAGCCAAGTCAATCAAGCATTAAGTATTCAAGCACAATTATCCCAACACATGCCCAAGTACCAGCAGTGAAGCAGCCTCATTTGGGAGCAGCTCCATAATCACCTCTCCGGTCAGCCGAGACTTTAACCTCTCCCCTCGGGGCCTCCTGTTGGGGACGCCGGGCTGGCTCCCAGGGTGTGAGAGATCACAGCGTCAGCGGCGCCCCCAGTTACCGGGCCTCATTTAAATGCGTGCTCCAGGCGGGGGAGGGGCGGGGCAGAAGGTCCGCAGAAGTTCCCATTGTTGGGGAGAGACGCGTGGAAGCAGATGGTGCAGCCGGTCGGTCTGGCTGTCAGACGCTTTCTGTCAAGTTCTCTGGGGACTCCGGGGCTTTCTTTCCACTCTCCGCTCGCTCAGGTCGTGTGTGTTTTCTCAGGGTGGGCGAGGGGGTCCCTTTCTATCGCCCCTCACATTTCCAGGAGGCCCACTGGCCTCCTCCTTCCCCCCATTCCTTCCTTCTGCTTTCTCTGCTTTTTCTGGACCAGCTAGTTCTAAGCCTCCAAGGACCCACTCGATGCAGAGAAAAGCAAGCGAGCGATTTCCTTTGTTTCCAACTGATGCCGCGCTCTCATCCAGCGGGCTTCCGACTGGCATGCTCAGTTATTTAACAAATTACTCCACGGTCCTCGTTTGGGCTGATTGACATTTACAGCTAACCAACCCCTACAGTTAGGGGCGATGTGGTAACTGACTTTCATAGTCTTCCTTCTTCCTTTCAGTCCTGCAATGGGGTGAGCAGACAGACCTGGTGCTTTGGTTTGACCTGATGCTCACCTTACATAACACTGTCAGGGTCTAAAAAAGTAAATAAATAAAGCATGGGTTACAGATGCAACCTTTATATGCATCCGTAAGGGACAAACATGAGCTTGTGTATATATAACTCTCGTCTCTAAAGTATTAGCTGTTGAACGCAAATCTTGGCCTCAATGCTCCCTTTTAAGATTCCACATAGCTTATGCCAAGGCAGCTCTTCCTTGCAGTTCTCAGTTAAGATTTCCTCCAGCTTAGGATGTTAAATTTGTTTTCGTTTTTAACCATACTGGTAGCCCAGTGCTCGTTAATGGTATCTCTCTGAGCTGGACAAAGTCAACATAAATCCAGAAGACTGCTGTCTGGGATTGAGTGGCAAAATAAAGTCAGAAATACCATTTATTCCCCCTCATCTGCCTGGGATTAATCTTTTCCTCCCCGGGGCTATTCTCTAGACTTAAATGATGTAATGTTTCATTTTGCACTCATCAATAGAATTTCCGTTTCATATTTATCTCCCCTTCTCCCTAAAATTGTGAAACCTGTGAAGAGAGAGCTTATAGTATTCATATTTACCAGTTGAGGATTCAATATTTTTCCCTGGTACTACATACAAGCAGTGCAGTAAATGTTGAATAAATGAATGAATAAAAGAAATTAACAAATGGTAGAAATTAACAAAAGGGAATATGAAAAATACAAAAGAGTGTCTAAACTAAATGTCAATCATTTCTTCCATACCCCAACTACTCCAGATATTCCAGTATGCCACAGTAAAAACCACATTTTACTTGGAAGTAAAATGGCTGTGAGGAATTAGAAAGAAAACCTGAAATCACTAAATACTCATGGCCCAAACTATCCAAGAACACTAAGTGTCCAAGTGCTAACGTCCCAAGGAGACAGGCCCACCAACTGGCAATCTGCACAAGTAGGTTTGCAAGAAGTACCATGGATACACCTGTGGGAGATGGGATAGGAGCTTAGCGTGGCCTCTGGACCCCACCCAGTCCCCTGTGTGAGCCCTCTGAAGACAGGGGCTGCAATGCAGAAGCAGAAGTTGTGGATTCACTACGTGTAGTGCTGTCTTAGTGCCCAAGATACAAAATGTGTCCATCTCCCCACTGAATAGCAACTGCCACAGGCCCTTGAGGATTTACACTTCTGGAGCATCTGTAGATGGCATCCTTGGCACTGACATCAAACATTTTCCATGGGTACCTGGAGCAGCAAGACACCATCAAGTGGCTTCCAGACATCAACGGAGATGAGGATCTGGAGGGAAAAGGGAGAAATGGATGCATCCATTGTGGGAGAGAATACTGCTGCGAACACTCCCAAGGAAAGAAAAAGACTGATTGAAAATTTGAAGCCTATGTACCCTACTTCAGCAGAGAGAGGTAGAAGCTAGGACGTATTGATTATGCACACCTAACACATATTTTTCTTTTCATTGCATGGAGACATAAGCACCAGGAAATCCATCTTGCACATATAACAATGAACCCTCCAATTTGAAGTCGTAAAACACTCTGCTTAGGGACGAGTATCTCTTTCGTTTGTGTTTTATCATTTTTCTAAGAAAAGCTTCTCTAATCCATTCAGTCTGCTATTTTGTACCTTAAAAATAGGTTACTGTTTGCACAAGAATCAAAAAGACAGTAAAATAGGATTGGCAAATGCATGATAGGCACACTGCCATCATCCCTTCCCATATCCATTACAGACATTGCTAATCAATCAAGGCCTTGATTGCAGCCTTAGAATCCTGATAAAGCACAATATACCAGCAGCCTCCCTATCAAGGAATCTATACTGGTATTTGATGTTGCTCGTAGTTGTCACCTTCACTTTAAAGATAATAATCATATATTCCGAAGATTAATACATAGGAAATGAGCTTCATTGCTCAAGAGGTTCTGAGAAGACCCCATGATGCAGCCTTTACTATTAAAAGGGCATTGCCTACCATTGCTGGTTTCCACAATCCATAGGATACAGCCTGTGAGATTAGGGTAGGGGCCATCATGCAAGGAAGAGCTTACTCAGGTAGCAACTTGGTAAACTTGCACTTGCCTTAGTATATGTCTCTGTGGCACTGGTGAGTATTCGTTTGCATTGGAGAAACTGAGGAAGTCCAGAACACTTTCCAAGCAGGTGGTTTCTCAGGGTTAGCAGGCTCCAGGATAGGAATAGGAGGTTCATTCTCTCTGGCCATCTCTTCCTCAAAGTGATAAGGCAGAGCATTGGGGCTCGTTTCCTTTCTCCTGGGACATGACCTTTTCAACATATGAAGGCCCTCAGTCAATATGCTCATACACTGAGGCCATCACAGAAACAGGAAAATATCACAACACAAAGAATGCCTCAGGCCAGGAGCATCTTCTCAGGCTTCTCTTCTCACTGCCTAGAATAAGAAATTTGAAGAGCAAGTTGCTTGTTTTGTGCTTTTTGTTTTAGCTCTCGAATGTTACGTGTTTTGCACATACAAATTGCCTCATGTGATCCCCACAACCAACCTATGAATTATCTCCATTTTAAATGAGTACATGAAGACCCAATGGGATTAAAGTGCCCACAGTCACAGAGCCTGAAGCGGCCAGATCAGTATTCAGATCAGGTCTGTCACAGCAAAGCCAATGTTCTCTCCCCACACACTGGAAGTCCACCTCAGTGTGCACCTACCTGTGCACCCAGAATACTTTTAGGACCATGTATGCCCCTTCCTTCCCTCTCTCTGGACTGAAGTTTCAAGGGCCATCTTTATTGCTGGCCCACCCTGACTGCTTTGTGTGCCATGTCTGGGTCCGGTAATATTACAAACCACAGAGAAGGCCCATCCCTATAGTTTCACTCTCTGCAACACAAAAGAATTCAAGGGAATCTTCTCTGAGGTTTTATTCCCTGATCCAGGGAATATCTAACCAGGCTATTAAGAGCGTCTTGCGGGGTCTACCTCTGGTTGTTTTCAACCAGAAGTAGATACGATTTCATGAACACACGTTACTGATAGGCTGTTGGTTGGTGGGCGTAGGAGACAGTGAAATGGAAATAAGGTCACTGTCTGAGATTTCAACTCTTCAATCAACAAATGCACTCTGGGGTGATACTAACAATATTTAATAGCAGGTATGAAACAGGTATCAGCCAATGAGAATGAGCAGATCCTGGAAGCTCCCCTGCTGTGCCAGACATCATGAACCTGTAGACTGCTGAACTGCGGGGACATGTGGTAGGATGGTGGGGTGCAATGGGAGGACTCTGGGCAGTGACTGTCCCCACTAGTAAGAAAGTTTTCAAATATTTTAAAAACTGGTAGGGCCATGAAGGTGGTACAGCAGTGGAACATCAGCCCTGGATATGCTCCCAATAACGTGACTGGCCTACAGCCTGATGGAATGTTTTAACACTCAGGAAGAGTGTGTTGATCAGAAGAGGGAGGCGGTTCGTCACAGAGGCAAATGCCAGCATCCACATCCATCCTGATGCTGATCCAGAAGAGATTTTGATCCACTCAGCAGGACTAATCAGTGGTGGAGAGTGCCCCAGCTTGCTCTCTGAGCCTACATCCATTAAACATTCAAGCTACGTAACTAATCCCCTCATTCTATTTCCATATTTATTTTTATTTAGTTATTTTTTTGCGGTACGCATGCCTCTCACTGCTGTGGCCTCTCCCGTCGCGGAGCACAGGCTCCGGACGCGCAGGCTCAGCGGCCATGGCTCACGGGCCCAGCCGCTCCGCGGCATGTGGGATCTTCCCGGACCGGGGCATGAACCCGTGTCCCCTGCATCGGCAGGCGGACTCTCAACCACCGCGCCACCAGGGAAGCCCCATATTTATTTTAAAATTTATTTTGTTTGAACTCCTGTGCTGCTTTTGCTCTGTGAAACAGTGAAGATGAAACCATTTTTAGACAGTCAAATGCATGTTGAGCTAAGGTAGAGGAAGCAGTAGAAGTTTGTACCATCACTGCTTTCAGCACCCTTCCCTGATCAGGTTTAAGTCCCATAATTGACACAGATACTGGCCAGGAGTATATTCCTAGGAAAAGCTTGATTTCACCATGCCTCGGTATGTTTAACTTGATAAGTCTTGAAAGAACCGCTGGAGTGATACCACTCAAGTTTTACATTAAATTTGAGTTATAAAGAAAAATTTAAAAAGACAAGTGGAATTATTTCCCAAGTATGGGTAATGTTGAAAATGTTACCAGGTTCAAGGAGGGTTTGATGAGTCCAAGGATGTCAAATTTGAGCAGATTAGTGTCTTCTCAAGTCCTTTGAGATTTATGTGATAGAGAGATACTGTCTTTCAGAAAGATGGTGTTGTCAAAGGGGACTACCAGGCTTGTTGAAGGTTGAGAGTGCCAAACCTTAACCACTAGACACTCAGGGAACACCTTGAAGGATGAATCTGACCCATCTGATGATATCCTGTGGGACTACGG
This sequence comes from Monodon monoceros, assembly GCF_005190385.1. Lineage (NCBI taxonomy): Eukaryota > Metazoa > Chordata > Mammalia > Artiodactyla > Monodontidae > Monodon > Monodon monoceros. The sequence continues at coordinate 11,687 of NW_021698458.1, forward strand.
AAGTTAGCTGTAGTCAAAATGGCTAATAGGACCAACCCCACACCCGTGTCTAAACCTCCAACCTCTAAGTGTTCCAAACATGAAGGCTTTGAATACACGGATTGGGAGGCTTGCACCATCAATGAAAGAGCTGACCGAGCAGGACCCTGAGGGGCTCCTGGACACAAAAGCCTTTCTGTGTCCCCCACTTCTTCTTTTTTTTTTTTTTTTTTTGCGGTACGTGGGCCTCTCACCTTTGTGGCCTCTCCCGTTGCGGAGCAACAGGCTCCCGACGCGCAGGCTCAGCGGCCATGGCCCACGGGCCCAGGCGCTCCGCAGCACGTGGGATTCTCCTGGACCGGGGCACGAACCCGTGCCCCCCACATCGGCAGGCAGACTCCCAACCACTGCACCACCAGGGAAGCCCCCCCCACTTCTTGCTTACAGGAAATAGTCTTCATTCAGCCTCCATGACCTTGCCTGAGTTTCAATGACCAGGTTCAAACAGTTGCTAATTAGGGAAGGGAGTGGATACGGAGATGAGGGAGGAACAGTCAAGAGAAACAATAGTGCAGCCTTGGGGCAGGGTCCTGGCTCCTCCTCAAGGGATACACATAACAGTATCTTAGAGCTGTTTTGCAGATACTGAAACCCCATTGCAGATACTGAAACCCCACCAGGTGGGAGAAATTAATGGTATGCTGCCCACCAGCACACAGACCCCAGACCGGTTGGAACCGGAAGGCCGATGATGCTGACTCCTGATGACCTCACCACCAACCAATCAGAAGAATGTCCATGAGCTGATCACGCCCTCTTTGAACCATTACTACAAAACTTCTCACTACCCCCTCCAGGTTAGGACACACAGTTTTGAGGGCGTTAGCCCACTGTGGCCCCCTTTGCCTGGCAAAGCAATAAAGCTATTCTTTTCTACTTCACCCAAAATTCTGTCCCCAAGATATAATTTGGTGTCGGGGTACAGAGGCCGGATTCGGCTTCAGGGCTGGGGCAGCAAAGTACACATAGGCCAGCACTGAAGATTTCTGCCTGCTGCAGTGAGACAGGTGGTTCCCAAGAAGCTGCTGCAAATGCCAAGAACCTCCAAGAAGCTCCCGCTGCCTTCATAGGCCGGCAACACTGAATCAAGGCCTCAGAAACGGCCACACCAATAATCTCCACCGCCTAGAGCACAAAGCAAGTAATTCACAGGTTTGCCAGAAGACCCTGCAAGCCTTGAGTCTGCCATCTGTCCACACATCTGCCTAAACTGCCTCTGGAGTATAATGGCCTTTTTTCTATCCACCTTCTAAATCTCACGTGAGTGACTCTCACTGGCAGACTCTAACTAGGAACTGCTTAGGGAAGGGAAGCCTGGGAAATACGGTTCCCAGCTTCTCCTCTGTAAGACCTTAGATACAGACGGACGTGATTTTGAGCTAAAAACAGACATAACTCAGCACAACACAGTAGGTCATACTTGCTGAATAAATGAGCACATGAACTTGAACTTCCACCCCTGAATACTCTGAAGCAGTCACATCTTCATACAGCCTTTTAGAAACTAGTCAGACACATTCTAAGGTTCTGGTGGCTGAGAGACAGAAACTTATTTGCAGACTTTCTAAGAGAGGGACCTCAGCTGATCCCTAAAACTCAATGGTTCCCAAATTATGAAAAAGAAGAACCTGGAAGAAATGATGCTCTTTGCAAAATGCCATGCTCTGCCAACCCCCTTAAAATATCAGCACAGTGAACTCCATCAGATGAAGTACCAGTAATTTTACTAGGAGAAAAGTTCTATATGTAGACTGGGGACTCACATGTCCACAAAGAAACAAGCTGTCAAACCAAGCATGGTCAACTGTTTCAGAATTTTTCCATTAGTATTCATTTGCTGCTCGTTCATTTCTTTGGTTGTCTGCTAGTGCTTGCTACCAGAAAAGTGGTAGCAGTCATCAAAGTTTAAGAATGAGTTTTGCGAGAAATTTTGGAGAAAATGATCTTCTTAAAAATGGCAGGTTTTTATCCTTCTGCAAATTTTGAAAGGATTCCCGCTATTCTGGACTAACCCCAGACCACTCCAGCCCGGCGTCCCACTGGGCAGTTTGTTACAATGCAATGGATTTGGATCAACCACCTGAAAGAGTATTAAAGTGCTGGCCTAAAAAAAATTTTTAAATGCAAAGAAATGATAATAACTTGCCACCCAATTACCCCAATAAACTGTTCCTACTAGAAACAACATTTAAAGGTGGGGATCTTTAAGGATTTTTCCAAGTCTCAGATTCCATGAACTGCGCATCTCTAGAAGTCCCATGCCAAAAAATTCTTATAAGTGGCTCAAAATCATGGAAATGTGCTGAACTAAGTAGACAAATGTCACCAACCCTACACTAGAAACACAATGAGGGAAGTAAAAAAGAGTCTTCTACCAAAAAAGCAGAAAAAGCATAGATATTGAGAGCTGAGAGAGGGAGAGAAGATAAAGAATATGTACACAAGCATGCAGTTCAAGGCCATGGCCTGGAGTTTAGACTTTGAACTTTCATCAGCTTCCTTGATTTAACTATTGGTTTTAAGGAAGAAATGAAGTAGAGCCCTCTCCTAAGAATCTGAAAACACACACAGGGGTAAGGAAGCCCTCCAGAAAATATGGGAATGGGACCTTGACTCTTCCCAATGTCAAATATATTTATTTTAAAACTTGTGTGATGGACTGTCTTGCTATAACCAAAACCAGATGATGAAAAAGGCCATCATGTGCCCTCAGAAAGGAAACTCTCCAGAGGACAGACTCTGGACTGTGTGACCCAGACCCAACAGGAGGGTCAAGTTCAGTGGAGTTACAGGCAAAGTATATGCAGTGGACACTGAAACCTGAACCACCTGTGATCCTGCCAACCTGGTTCCATGGAAGATGTCTAGTCTTAGAATAAAATCTAAACTCCTTACCATGGCTGGCAAGATCCTAGGTGATTAGAACCACCAATCCAGGCTCCTAGCACATCCCTTCCTATTCTCTAAGCTCCAGCCACACTGGATTTCTCAGTGTTGCTCAAATGCACTGAACTTATTCCAGCCTCAGAGGCTTAACACCTGCTACGTCCTCAATTCTTGCCCAGATCTTCTGAAACAGAGACCTTTCCTAACACCCCATGTAAAAGAATTTCCATCACCCTAGCCAGCCACTCTCTTTCCCATCTCTCGCCTTTATTTTCTTCAGAGCACTTACCACCATCTGAAATTAAAGTATGTACATACTATCTGCCTCTACCACTAGGACATAAACTCCATGGAAATGAGGATCTTATCTTTCTCAGTGATGACATAAATGAGTTGAAGGGATGTACCAACAAAAGAGAGGACTCTCGGAGCCACACACGCCTCCTCAACTATTTGTTCATTTACTCTTTCATTCATTTGAAAAAAATCTGCCCTGTGCCAGGCACCATTCTAGGTGCTGGGAGTAAAGCAATGAATATAACCCCTGTCCTCCTGGAGCTGACATTCTAGTATGCAGAGATGGCCAGTAAATAAATATGACAGTGTCACGTATACCATGAAGAAAAATAAAGCTGGGTATGAAAAAAAGATGTTTAAGTTGGTATTTCATATGGGGTGTTCAGCAAAGACTTCTTTAGGGAAATGACACTTAAACCAGAGACCTAAAAGAAATGAGGAAGAGACTATGTGATACCAGACAAGAGTCAATTATTGCTCCATGCAGAATAAATAGGAAGTGCAAAGGCCCTGTGGTGGCAGTATGCTTGGTACCGTCAAGGAACATCAAGGGGCCAGGGTGGCTGAGGTAGGGTGCACAGAGGGGACAGAGATAGAAAATGATGCTGGATGATTAGTAGGGCCAGATCCACAGAGAAGAGCTGTGGAGGCTCATACTTAGGTCTTAGGGGAATCAAGCAAGTCCCTGGGAAGGTAGGACTTTGAGGTCTGGTCAATCTCAATCTCTCTGGGTCTTCCAGGATTTCAGCATGAATCTCATTACTCGATCACATGTCCACATTTATGGCAAGCAGCCTTGAAGGCTGCAGCAGCTTTTTATCCTCCTGGAAAGAGGCAGCAAATAAGCAAGGAGGAGAAGTCCTCTGTACAAGGGTGGCAACCCTGAGGGACCACAGGGAAATCTGGGGAAGAAAACAGCTGCAGGTAATAGCCTCTGTGATTCAGCTATTAAAGGAATTAAGGCCTTACTGTGACCTTGTTTAGGGAATCTCAGATTACTGAGAATGGGTTATTTGTGAAACGTATGTCTGAATAGACCTGTATGTTCACTGTTGTGAGTGCCTATGTGAACACATGCTATGAAGCCTTACAGATATTCTCTGATGTCTCTCTCAGTGGGCACAAACGTGGAGTCACACCAAGTCCTTCATTTACATGGAGGAAACTAAGGCCCAGAGAACTGAAGTCACCTGGCTCAGTGTGCACAGTGTTTAGGAGTCCAGGTCTAGCTCTGCCTTTGTCTTCCCCTGTCCCAGCTCCTTCAGGCCTCAGCCCTGGCCCCTGATCAACACACTCAGTCCACGCAGTCTGGCATACGACACAGCTAGCCAAGGAAGAGAGAGACACGCAAGCATAAGGGAGAACTCCTTGACCTGCCATGTCGGTGCCACTGAACCTAACAGGGGGCTGATGCAAGGCGAGCTTTGATTCCCTTGCTCTGCACCATGCTGCTACTTCCTTCCATGCTCTGAGGGTATTCCGGAACTTGCTGGCAGCACGGAGTCCCAGAGAACAGAGATCCCATCAGTAGGCAAAGCAGAAATGAATATTTACTTGAATTCTTCTCTCCCAAATTTACCCTTCGAAGCAGAGTCCAGCCTACCTGGCCCAAATCATCTGTGTGGCTGAGGGGTGCTCTGTGTGCACGTGTGTGTGTGTGTGTGTGTGTGTGTATCTGTGCGTGCACACAGGCCTGCTAGCATCTGATTTCCACTTAGCATCAGCCGGTCTTCTCTGATGGTTTTAATACGGCCATGCCTGGATGAGATGATTGGCCTAAGTAACGTGATCCTGCTCTCCTCCCTCTTCTCACAAAGGTTTAGTCACCTTAAATCTGGCTGTCTTCAAGGACATGCTTGAAACAGAGGGGATGCAACTCAAGGCTTACTAACATCCCTCCCCTTCCTCACATGCCCTTTAAACATCTCTAAGCTTCAATGTTCCTTCCTCTTCATTTTTCACTCTCCTATCCATGGTCTCTCCTTTCATGGTGTATTAGTCAGGACATTCCAGAGAAACAGAACCAGTAGGAGATATATAGAAATATATAAACACACACACATATATACACACATATATATGTGTGAGTACTTCTCTCTCTGTACATATAGAAAACCGATACGATATATATAAATAAATACACATATGTATTTATCTCTCTCTCTCTCTCTCTCTCTCCCCACACACACACACATACATACACACATATATATACAAGAGAGAGATTTACTGTTAGGAATTGGCTCACGTGATTATGGAGGCCAGGAAGTCCCAGGTTCTGCTGTCTGCAAGGTGAAGACCTAGGAAAGACAGCGGTATAATTCAGTCTGAGTCTGAAGGCTTGAGAAGCAGGGTTGCGGATGATGTAATGCCCAGTCTGAGGCCAGAGGCCTGAGAAGCTGGATGGTGGGACGGGAGGAGAGTGGACAAGCAGCTGGTGTAAGTCACGGAGTCCGAAGGCCAGGAGCTCTCATGTCTGAGGGTAGGAGAAGATGGATGTTCCAGCTCAAGGAGAGAGAGAGAGAGAATCTGCCCTTCCTCCACCTTTTTGTTCTATTCGGGACCTCAATGGATTGGATGATGCCCACGCACATTGGTGAGGGCAGATCTTCTTTACTCAGCCTACCAGTTCAAATGCTAGTCTCCACCAGAAATTCCTTCACAGATGAACTCAGGAATAATGCTTTGCCAGCTGTCTGCGTATCCCTTAGGCCAGTCAGGTTGACACATAAAATTAACCATCGCACACGGTTCCTCTGATCGCTCATTTACCACCAACTCCCAACTCTTTAACAGCTGCTCCGAACGCCCTCCTAACTTCAAATGCTAGAGCAGCATGCCTTAGGTATTAAAGGGAGCACATCCTGCCCACTCCCACCTCCCCACTCCCTTAAGAAAATCATGCCTCTTCCTCCCACTTCCAGTTAGGAAGCTGCTGTACTGCTGTCAACACAATTTCCCAAGCTGGAAACGCTTCTCCCCTCACCTCTCTCATCACATCGGTCACTGTGTGCTTTCAATTCTCTCTCACGTCTGCTCTTGCCTCTACCACTGCTCCCTTGACCTCAGCTCATCTCTGACTTCGACAACAGAATCCTAACCATCCTCTTGACCACTCGTCAAACCCACCTGCAAGAGGCAGTAACTCACTGTTACTGACTCTCTTCACAAGAAGGAAGGAAACTCCCAACAGGAATCCAGTAAGGTGTGGGCGTGAATGCTGCTTGTGGAATAGGGCCTGCCAGAGTTTCTTCTTTGAAGATGACAATCAAATATTTAAGTGCTGATATGTTTGTCGAGAAAAGAAAATCAACCGTAACACCTTATAAGCACATGCTCCATGGAAGGGAAGGAGTGTCGGTACACTTTAGATTCTGAGAGATCTCTGGGGGAGTTCTCTGATTTTGAGGACTTTCAAGCCACAAGACCTCTCTGAGCTTTGAACGTCCCATCTGTAAATTCAGATACTAATACTGCCCACTTGGCAGGGCTGTGGTAGGAAGCGTGACAGTGCGTGCAATGCACATCTCTGTCTGCCTGACAAGAGTGAATGACACGAGATTCCACCTTCTCTTCACACTGCCTAGTTAATTCCTCCTTATCCACACTCACGCTTCTCCTCAGCAATATCTGAGTGGAGCACGAGAGACTGGACAACCTCACCAATGTGCTAACCTTGATGGGATTTGAAGGTAAGCAGCCTTTTCTTCTGTGTCCCTAGCCTGGGTGTCAGGCAAACGCTCCCACCGGCTGGCTGACATATGTGGCCACTGCAGACTAATTTCTTCTGACACGTTGCCTTGAATGCACAGTCACAGAGCATGTGCTGAAGTGCTAAACACCCCCGAACGGTGCACTTTTCAATCTGTGAAAGCTTTTCGGTGGGTCCAGGCTTTTTTTTTCTTGACCTGAGGCATCACAATAGAGAAGCACATGGACACTCCATTGTGGCAGTCTGGCATCCTCCAAACGCTCCAGAGCAGCAGCAGTACCTGGGCGTCCCTCTCAGCGAGCCAGACCCCAGCCAACAGCTGCTCCTCTGTGGAAGCTGTGGCTGCATTAATGAGCTTGCAGACAAAGAGCTGACTGTGCGGTCGGTGGCTTGGGGTCTGCGTGCAGGCCAGGGGCGGAGCGCAAGCTACACTCGAAAACCCTAGTCCCTCATTTCCAAACATTGGTTTGGGGTCCAAATGAGCCAATATGTTTCCCGAGACTTCGATCTCGAAAAGGCTGGATCACGCCTCTGCCGTCTTGAATAATCACGAAAGCTAGCTCCCGGGTTATCTGGCACGGAGAGTTTATAGAGCGTTTTTACACTTCGAACCTTACCACAACCCTATGAAGGTATTATTTTACAGATGAGGAAATGGAGTCCTTGAATGGTTCAACAACATATACAAGTTCACGTGGCTAATAAAAGGCAGGGCAGTGCTTAAAGCAAGCTCTGTGTGGCTCCAATGTCATGACTTTCTGAAGAATCATCACCAAACTTACTCTCAGCCCCTCCATTCATTGAGATGTCACTGCAACAGCTAAAAGGAAGCCTCTGGGGGCAGGAGCTTTCAAGGGAGCCAGCTTTTCTGTTAAGATTTTAAGTCCCTTATCCGCCAGCAAGTTAAGGGAAAACGCTAGGGCATCACAGACTTTTTCAAATTCTTACCATCACACCTAAAGGAAGTCACTCCTCTGACTTGCCTGTAGGGATGCTGTAGGAACAATGTGTGAGGAAGACTCACGTAATACCCTACGCTACCAGCATGGGCGAGTAACCACTGAAAACAAAGTATACAACAGTTGTAGAAATCAAACCCCAAACGACTTCTTCTACCACTACTACTGCTGCTGCTGCTACCGTCACTAAAGTACTAATACAAATAAAACAGCAATGACAGAAACACTCCTACTAACAGGTAGCATGTCCTTAGCCTCTGCCACGTGATAAAGCTTAGTGTTTACATTCATTGCTGAATTCTCTCAGTAATCCATCATGGAGGTATTTCTATCCTCTTTCTACAGATGAGGATT
>NW_021698459.1:0-2945 GCF_005190385.1 Monodon monoceros
CAGAGGGCCCACCTCCCAGAAGTGTGAGGAATCCAGCCAGGATCAGACTCTCACCAGAGGGCCCCCATCACCAAGGGGACGGGAACCAGGCAGGAGTGTCCTCACACCAGTGGGGCCACATCAATAAAGGTGAGGAAACCGGCACAGGTGGCCTCAAACCAGAGGACCTACATCACAAAGGGGCTGGGAGTGAGTTAGGAAGGAGGAGCGTGAAAACACAGGACCCAAAGAATAGAAAAGGTAAGGAATCCAGCAGTAGGAACCTCCCAGCAGGCGGCTCAGAGCACAGAGTCTATGGGATCTAGGCCTGAGTGAACTAACACCAGAGAGCCAACATCATGAAACGGTGAACAACACAGGTGTTGGGACCTTAGAGCAAAAGGCCCACATGCCCATGGGGATGGGAACCTGGCAGGAGTGCCCTTGCACCACTTAGCACGTATCAGAAAATGTGGGAACCCAGCAGTTAGGGCCTGATGCCAGAGAGCCTCATCACCGAGGGGAGGAGGCTCCCAGCAGGCTCCAACTGCCACCAGAGGGCCGACGTCGCCAAGGCGGGGTGTGCCAGCCAGGCAAGAATGACCTCAGAGAAGAGGGCCCACCTCACAGAAGTGTGAGGAACCCAACCAGGATCAGACTCTCGCCGGAGGGACCACATCACCAAGGGGATGGGAACCAGGCAGGAGTGTCCTCACAACAGTGGGGCCACATCATCAAAAGATGAGGAACCCATCACATGTGGCCTCAAACCAGAGGACACACATCACCAAGGGGCTGGGAGTGAGGCAGGTGTCTGGAGGGGCACATTTAACTCTAATTTCCCACCAGGAAGAGGAATTAACCAAAGGCTCAGAGTGCCGTGCCACACCCTGATTACGGCCTTAAGCAAACCTGCGGTTTTGTGGCCAGCTTTCAAGGAAGCGAGTTAAGAAAGGAAATCACGGGCGCTGTAATTCACAAACCTGCAGAGTTATAAATGACAGCTATTGGCAAAAATATATTGAAGTAAGTCTGCAAAGAGGACTTGAAAACGAGGCAGAATTGCAGGAATCATATATCAGGAGGTAGATTGGAATTGCGTTTAAAGCATGTGAAAAGCGGCAGATCTTTGACAGTGATGCACTTGGACAAAAAGTGCGTATACATTTTTTCCTGAATATATTCAGAAAAAACGCATATGCCCTTTTTGGCCAACCAAGCACTGCAGCAATGGAAATCCACACTACAATGAAGTCTCATTTCCCATTCGTCAAAAGGGCCATCTGAAAAAAGTGTAAAAACCAGAAACACAGGACAGGCCATGGAGAACAGGGAGCCTTGTTATGCTGATGGGCGGGATGTAAATTGCCAACAGACACTCTGGAGATGTTTATGGTGTATCCTGAAACATCTGAAAAACAAAGCTACAGAGCCTAGGGCACTTCCACTTTTGGCCCTATAGCTTAGGAAATTTAAAATCAACAAGACACAGCCAACACAAAATTTAGGGCTGCTGTGTTTACAAGAACCTCCAGTCCAGTACAAATTAAATATCCCAGAAAGAAAAAAATGGATAAAGAAGTTGTGCTCCCTACGTACAACGGAATATCACTCAGCAATGAAATCAATGTCATCAGGCCTGTAGCAGCAAATTGAGTGGATTTAAGTATGATGATTCTAAGAGAAATATGTCACACACAGAAAGATAATTATCATAAGATATCACTAAAAGAGGGAGTGTAAACTTGGCTACACATAAACTAAATTACAAAACCGAACAGAGTCTCACATTTAGATAAACAACTTATGCTTCCTTAAGGGGAAAGTTGAGTTGGGGTGCTGTATAAAACCAGAGATTGAAATTAGCACACATACCGTTCCATAAGCCAAATATGTAATAGACAAGACCTACTCTTTGCTCAACGAAATAGACTCCTCCATGGTGTATCACCTCACACCTGTTAGAACGGGCATCATCAGAAAATCTACAAACAACAAATGTTGGAAAGGGTGTGGAGATAAGGAAACCTCTTCCACGATTGTTGGGAATGTAAATTGATACAGTCACTGTGGAGAACATTATGGAGATTCTTATAAAACTAAGAATAGAATTACCATATGATACAGCAATCCCACTACTGGGCATATACCCAGACAAAACCATAAATCAAAAAGAGACATTCACCGCAATGTTCATTGCATCACTATTTACAATATCCAGGTAATGGAAGCAACCTAAATGCCCACAGACAGACGAATGCATAAAGATGTGGTACAAGTATAAAATGGAATATTACTAAGCCATAAAAAGGAATGAAATTGGGTCATTTGTAGAGACGTTGATGGATCTAGAGACTGTCATACAGAGTGAAGTAAGTCAGAAAGAGAAAAACAAATCTTGTATATTAATGCATATATGTGGAACCTAGAAAAATTGTACAGATGAACCGTTTTGCAAGGCAAAAATACAGCAACAGATGTAGACAACAAACGTATGGACACCAAGGGGGGAAGGCTGTTGGGGGTGGTGGTGGGAGGAGTTGAGATATTGGGATTGGCATGTATACATTTATATGTATAGAAGAGATAACCAAAAAGAACCTGCTGTATAAAAAAATAAAATAAAATTCAAAGTTAAAAAAATAAAATTAAAAAAATTAAAACAGAAAAAATATTCTTCCCTTCACATACATGTATTTATATGAATAAATTATTTCCATGCTTATATCTGTAAATACAAAAAAGAGGAATAAAATCTACCTTGAACCAAAAATGAAAAAAAGAAAAAAAAAAACAGAACCCACCAGTTACACAGAGGAAAACCGTATCAGGGCACTTGCTCCAGTTGTAAACAATTCTGAAGTTGGTCAGTGGTGGAGAATCATCTCCCATTCAGCCAGCAGGCCCCACGCAACAAGCGTCCTCATTGCAAAGCTGGGGGACCGTGCCGAGGCATCTGTGAGTAA
>NW_021698460.1:0-2194 GCF_005190385.1 Monodon monoceros
TTTCGAAGTCTTTTTCTTTACAATTTACTTCCTTTCTTCAGTCTTCATCAAGATCTTCAGGAAATTAACTTTACTAAAGTTAATTATTCATAAAATAAACCTAGGAACCTGCAGAAGACTATTTCACAGAGACCTGTAATGTACAATATCCATTGCATACATGAACCATGAGCTTGTCTTTTCTAGCACTGGCATACACAAAACTCTGTGTGTGTGTGTGTGTGCGCGCGTGTGTGTGTGCGTGTGCGCGCATGTGTGTCTTTTTTTGTGATGGAACCATAGGGAGAAAATAAATCTATTGGCTGCAATTCAGTGATGTAGAAAGATTTAAGGGTAAAGGAAAAGGCTACATCAAGTGAAACAATAAAGTCATGAGGTTGTGGTTCCATAATAATAACAATAGCAGTCTTCTGTAACCAAGGGAGAGGCTCCTCAAATTATAGTCACACCTGTTAGACCATCTGCCCATAAATTTCACACTATCATTAATGGAAAGCAAATGGCACTGTCTCTCCTTCCCTTTATCCATTGGCCATCCTCATAAACTCTTTTTCTCTTCAAGGTCATGCTCTTTCCTATCTGTTTAAAAATATTAGCATTTAGGAGGAGTGATACGTAATGTGCCGTGCCTTGGTACTTGTACCAGTGACGGCTCTGTAAGGAGCACTGGATTCTTAGGAGGCTATCAATTGAATTCCCCTAGAAGCAGAACCTGAGGAAATAATTTGAATGCAAACTGTTCATCTGGGAGGTGCTACCAGAAAACTCAGAAGTGGAGTGGGAATTGAGAATGGAGGCATGGAAGGAAGCCAACAGAGGTGCGTTACCGAATAAATTACTCCTGCAGGGAACTGCTGCCAGTACTTCAGGGGAGTTCTGTGAAACTCTACAGAACATGTCTCAGAGTTTTCCCAAGAATCGGTGAGAAACTTGAAGTACTTATCTTCCAGTCCCCTCTGTCCTTGGTTGAAAGCTACACCCAGATACATTAACTCCTGTATACTTCTGCCCTGCCCTAAGGTGGATAATTGCAGGTGGCAGCATGATTCTATCAGCATATACTGGAATGATGAGTGCTGGGGAGATATGAGTGGAGCATTGAAACCATCTAATACAGTCGGGGCAGGAGATATTAATTATTGGCTTGAAAGTCCAAATGGATAACCTTAAATTCCTGGGTTTATGGTTTTACTTTGAGGTATTTAACATGATGTATGAGTAAAAATTTCCTCTATTAAATCAAGTTTAAGATCCTAAGTCCGTAATCTTCTGGAAAACTGTGGGTATCTTGTAACAGATTTTTGAAAAGTAACATGATTAAGAGTTCAAATTGACCATTCATTCATTCAAACATTCACTCATTCAACAAACATTTATTGAACACCTGAAGTATGTCATGAGTTAAACTAGGCACCAGTGTTACTGTTACTAAAATCATTATCGTGCCACCTAGAATTCAATGTATTGTGACACTCAAATAAGAAAATCCATAGTTACCGTAAAAGATATTACAGAGTGCTATAGGAAGACACGGTAAGACCTTAATTCATGCTGTGGACCGTAGTATATGGGGGATATCAGTAGGGCTTCCTGTAGAAGGCAATTGAAATGGATATGTAACATGAAGGAAGGGTGAATTTTTGAGGAAAAGAGAAGATAAATTCATGGTTGCCAAAAAATGAATGGTTAAGGATCAGTACAGAAAGGAGTTCCATTCACCATCAGTATAAGAAATGCTCACCGGGGCTTACCTGGTGGTCCAGTGGTTGAGAGTAAACCTGCCGATGCACGGGACACGGGTTCATGCCCTGGTCCGGGAAGATCCCACATGCCGCGGAGCGGCTGGGCCCGTGAGCCATGGCCGCTGAGCCTGCGCATCCGGAGCCTGTGCTCCGCAACGGGAGAGGCCAAAACCGTGAGAGGCCCGCGTACCGCAAAAAAAAAAAAAAACAAACAAGACGATGGAGAGGGTGGTAGAGGCCAGATCATGCATGGTCCATGCATGTATAGTAAGGGCTATGGTCTAGTCTTTGTGTTCCCCTCCAGATTCATACGTTGAAATCTTAATTTCCGTAGCTGATAGTATTAGTAGGTGGGGCCTTTGGGAAGTGATTATGGTATTAGTGCTCTTATAAAAGAGACCCCACAGAGCTCCCTAAGCTCTTCTGCCATGTGAGGATACAATGAGAAGTCT
>NW_021698461.1:0-10855 GCF_005190385.1 Monodon monoceros
GCATAAGACACAGACCATGAAGTCCCCTCAGGTCATCAGAAGCCCAGACAGGACCAACTCTCTGGAACACGTTTTTCAGGCAGAGGCCACGCTGGATGGCAAGAAGTTTGCCAGCTGGGTGGTCCAGAATGAGCAGCCCCCAGTCCAGGCCGACATCACCTTGAGGGCTCAGGCGCCCAGGGTGGGAAAAGGTGGATGCAGCCTCTCGCCAGCCCCTCTGGGCAGCATGGCTGGGAATATCTGGTGTGAAAACACCTGCCATAGGCCTGGGGTGCAGACAGTAGTAGGTCAAGGACTCAGGGTAGCAAGGGATGAAGGTGAAGGAAGGGAGGACACCCTGGGCTAGTAATAAAACTCTCAGGCATTCATCCCCAAATTCCATTCCTCCCTCCCCTACATCCTCTTCAAGGAGAAGGAGTCGGACTTCCGTCTCCAAGTCCATGCACTCTTCAGGTTGAAAGTTCTCTGTCTTAGCACTTGACTGCAGGAAACAGTAGACACTGAGGGCAGCTGTGCACCAAAATCCCTTCCAGGAAGGCTTTAATCAAGACTGATTCAGCTGGAAGTTATTGCAAGCCAATTTTTTTAACATCTTTATTGGAGTATAATTACTTTACAATGGTGTGTTAGTTTCTGCTTTATAACAAAGTGAATCAGCTATACATATACATATATCCCCATATCTCTTCCCTCTTGCATCTCCCTCCCTATCCCACCCTCTAGATGGTCACAAAGCAATGTGCTTACTCTTGAATGCGTGAAGTCTGAAGTGCATGCAGGCATCCAGAGAGAAACACCTCCTAGACAACAGGGAGAATGTGTATGGATCAGAAGGATGAATAATTACAAAGGTGAAGACTTGGAAGACAAAGCAAATACACAGTAGTTGAAGTTGAAATAATATTCCACTGGGGAACAGAGTACGGAAAAAGAAAAAGGAATCACTTTAAAATACCAAATTTAGTGAACATTTGAGAGGAGGAGAGCCAATGAATTGGAGTCAGAAAGTTAAGATAAGAAGTAGAAGAAAGGGGTGTGACAATACTAAGAGAGGAAAGAGTTTGAAGAGGAAGAGTTTGCTGAATGACTTCATATGCCATAAGTATGTGAAGCAGAACTAAGTTGGACCTAGTGATTGTATTAGTTGTGGCTCCCCAGAAACACAGAACTAACAGTGTGTGTATGTATATATATACATATATGTATATATATGTATATATTCACACGCACACACAACAGTGTATTTTATATATATATATATATATATATATATATATATTATATGAATTTGTTGATGCAATTATGGAGAGTGAGAAGTACCACAATCTACACTTGGCAAGCAGGAGACTCAGGAGAGCTGAGGGTCTAGTCCAGCCTGAGTCCGAAGGCAGGAGAAGACGGATGCCCTGGTTCAAAGATAGTCAACCAGAGAGAGAGACTTCTTTCTTAATCAGGCCTTCAATGGATTGGATGTGGCCCACCCACACTGGGGAGGGCAATCTGCTTTGCTCAGTCTCCCAATTCAAGTGTTGATTCTGTCTAGAAGCATCCTCCCAAGACACACCAAGAATAATGTTTAATCAAATATCTGAACCCCCTCATTGCCCAGGCAAGTTGATACATAGAATTTACTATCACAGCAGAGAAGAGTCACTGGTGACCAGAGACCTTACCAAGAGGAGTTCCAGTTGAGTGGTAAGGTAAGTTCCAGATATCAAAGGACTGAGAAATAAACAGAAAGTGAATAAATGGAGACACTAGGTTCGGACTGCTCATTCAAGAAAGTTAGTTGACTGCACAAGGAAGGAAAGAGAGAAAGCAACACATTCAGGAGAAAGATAAGTTGAGGAGGATTTTTTTAAGGTGAAGGAAATTCGAGTATGTTTAATATTTATTGGCTGAGGTGGATGCAATTGTGAAGAGCAAATGATTGAAGTAACAAATGGGAAGAATTAATTAATAGGACAGGATATTGAAAAAGTCTGAAAGGAAAATGATGTGTATGAAAATAATTAGAATATAGTGCAATCTGAGGTGATAATAATAATATTACAAAGTGAGAAATATATTCCATTGTCCAAGTATTAGATTTAGTCTTTAAACCTACAGAAAGATCCATGGAGAATTATATCTTAACATATGTTCTATGCATTTATGCAAGAAAGTAAATAATATCAGATGATTACAAACTCAGGTGGTGATTTTTTTTTCAACTGTCCCAAAGAGTGAAACTTGATCATTATAAAGGTGTCAGGAGCACTATCCTGAATTGCTGTCTAAAGCCCCTGCCTAATTCATCTGCCTACTGTCTCAAATAGACATCAAGTCAAAGAAGCCACTTGGCTCCGGGAAGAAATGTCTCAGAAGGATCTTGTCATGGATTTTTCAAGAATGACATAATTATCTTCTGTAGCAGTCAACTGCAGAAGGGAAGTAACATGAAGGATTACTCTGAACAGATGCAGAGCATCATCATTATGCAGAATTGAACACTGAATGACAGGTAGCTTTAGCCAAAAAGCGGCTTTATTCTATTCACCACTGTGGTCCTCCTGCTTAGTTCCCAGGACTTGGCACCCAGAAAGCATTCAATAAATATTGGTTGTATGAGTGGATGAAAATGCTGTGATCCTAGGAATGCATTGTTAGTCTTCATTTGAAGGTCAGTATGCAAAGAAAATTCTTTAAAGGCCAAATTCCTAGGCATCGTTGGAACTTTAAGGCAAAACTCTTCTTCTGAACATAAGACCAAAAGGCACTGAAGGGGCCAGATTAAATGCAAGCTTGTAGAGACAAAGTATGCATGATCCATGGGTTGACTGAAGAGAAGTGAGATGATTGCTCTCTGCAGTGGATGCTGTGGTGCACCATCCCTATCCTCCTTAGGACCGAGGCACTCCTGTCCTTGCACCTGGGGTTATTGGTGACTAACAGCTCTTACCTGAGGAGCTCTCAGGGAATTACCCTCAAAGGAAGACAGAGCTACTTAGCCTAAGGTCACACCATTTCTCCAGGAGCAGCCCACATCCAGTGAGTGGTTAATGGAGGGGGTGGTAGGGGTGGTGGTGTCTGTGGTGGGAGTGAAGTCCCATGCCCCTTACCTCAAGGTGAGACATGTCTGAATAGCTAGCCCAGCTCCAGAGCTTTTGGTGGGATTGTCTGTGGTCTGCATTTTGCCTGCATTACAACTCCAGGCTTTTCTCTGCCCGATTCTTCTCCTTCAGTCCCTCACAAATGGTGGTCCTTGTGGGCACTCTCTGTAAACCTCACGCATGCAGCTCTCGGTTTCAGGGTCATCCTGCTGTGGAGACTGACCTGAGATATTCTATGTCACTTAACTATTTCTAGATAGACAAGAGGGCACTCTTTTAAGAGCTAAAACATTCCTAGGAGAATTAGACTGAGGGCCTTGGTTCCAGCTCAGTGCTAGACACCTGTGTGTTCCAAAATACTAAAAATGGGAACCAGAGAATGAAGGAGGCCTGGCTTGGCTTGCATGGGTCAGAACAAGTGTCTTTGTCCTGTCACATAGAGGAGGTCACATCCTCACACCTACAGCATGCATCTGCTGGATGCTACATGTCCTTGCCTCTCAGCCCCAAAATGTACCTTGCTTAGGTTTTTTTTTTTTTTTTTAAAGCATCGTTACTGGAGTATAATTGCTTTATAATGCTGTGTTAGTTTCTGCTTTATAACAAAGCGAATCAGATATACACCCTATCCCACCCCTCTAGGTGGTCACAAAGCACCGAGCTGATCTCCTTGTGCTGTGCGGCTGCTTCCCACTAGCTATCTATTTTATATTTGGTAGTGTATATATGTCCATGCCACTCTCTCACTTTGTCCCAGCTTACCCTTCCCCCTCCCCATATCCTCAAGTCCATTCTCTAGTAGGTCTCTGTCTTTATTCCCGACTTGCCCCCAAGTTCTTCATGATTTTTTTTTTTTAGATTCCATATATATGTGTTAGCATATGATATTTGTTTTTCTCTTTCTGACTTACTTCACTTTGTATGACAGACTCTAGGTCCATACACCTCACTACAAATACCTCAATTTCGTTTCTTTTTATGGCTGAATAATATTCCATTGTATAATGTGCCACATATTCTTTATCCATTCATCTGTTGATGGACACTTAGGTTTTTTCCATGTCCTGGCTATTGTAAATAGAGCTGCAATGAACATTGTGGTACATGACACTTTTTGAATTATGGTTTTCTCAGGGTATATGTCCAGTAGTGGGATTCCTGTGTCGTATGGTAGTTCTATTTTTAGTTTTTTTAAGGAACCTCGATACTGTTCTCTATAGTGGCTGTATAAATTGAAATTCCCACCAACAGTGCAAGAGGGTTCCCTTTTCTCCACAGCCTCTCCAGCATTTATTGTTTGTAGACTTTTTGATGATGGCCATTCTGACCAGTGTGAGGTGATATCTCATTGTAGTTTTGATTTGCATTCCTCTAATGATTAGTGATGTTGAACATTCTTTCTTGTGTTTGTTGGCAATCTGTATATCTTCTTTGGAGAAATGTCTATTTAGGTCTTCTGCCCATTTTTGGATTGGGTTGTTTGTTTTTTTGATATTGAGCTGCATGAGTTGCTTGTATGTTTTGGAGATTAATCCTTTGTCAGTTGCTTCATTTGCAAATATTTTCTCCCATTGTGAGGGCTGTCTTTTTGTCTTGTTTATGGTTTCCTTTGCTGTGCAAAAGCTTTTAAGTTTCATTAGGTCCCATTTCTTTCTTTTTCTTTTTTTTTCCATTTCTCTAGGAGGTAGGTCAAAAAGGATCTTGCTGTGATTTATGTCATAGAGTGTTCCGTCTATGTTTTCCTCTAAGAGTTTGATAGTCTCTGGCCTTACATTTAGGTCCTTAATCTATTTTGAGTTTACTTTTGTGTGTGGTGTTAGGGAGTGTTCTATGTTCATTCTTTTACATGTAGCTTCCAGTTTTCCCAGCCCCACTTATCGAAGAGGCAGTGTTTTCTCCACTGTATATTCTTTATCAAAGATAAGGTGACCATATGTGCATGGGTTTATCTCTGGGCTTTCTATCCCGTTCCATTGATCTATATTTCTGTTTTTGTGCCAGTACCATACTTTCTTGATTACTGTAGCTTTGTAGTATAGTCTGAAATCCAGGAGCATGAGTCCTCCAGCTCCGTTTTTCTTTCTCAAGGTTGCTTTGGCTATTCGGGGTCTTTTGTGTTTCCATACAAATTGTGAAATTTTTTGTTCTAGTTCTGTGAAAAATGCCAGTGGTAGTTTGATAGGGATTGCATTGAATCTGTAGATTGCTTTGGGTAGTAGAGTCATTTTCACAATGTTGATTCCTCCAATCCAAGAACATGGTATATCTCTCCATCTATTTGTATCATCTTTAATTTCTTTAATCAGTGTCTTATAGTTTTCTGCATACAGGGCTTTTGTCTACTTAGGTAGGTTTATTCTTAGGTATTTTATTCTTTTTGTTGCAATGGTAAATGGAGGTGTTTTCTTAATATTACTTTCAGATTTTTCATCATTAGTGTATAGGAATGCAAGAGATTTCTGTGCATTAAGTTTGTATCCTGCTACTTTACCAAATTCACTGATTAGCTCTAGTAGTTTTCTGGTAGCATCTTTAGGATTCTCTATGTATAGTATCCTGTCATCTGCAAACAGTGACAGCTTTACTTCTTCTTTTCTGATTTGGATTTATTTTATTTCTTTTTCCTCTCTGATTGCTGTGACTAAAACTTCCAAAACTATGTTGAATAATAGTGGTGAGAGTGGGCAACCTTGTCTTGTTCCTGATCTTAGTGGAAATCATTTCCGTTTTTCAACATGAGGATGATGTTGGCTGTGGGTTTGTCATATATGGTCTTTATTAGGTTAGCTAAGTTCCCTCTATGCCTACTTTCTGGAAGGTTTTTTATCATAAATGGGTGTTGAATTTTGTCAAAAGCTTTCTCTGCATCTATTGAGATGATCATATGGTTTTTCTCCTCAATTTGTTAATATGGTGAATCACATCGATTGATTTGTGTATATTGAAGAATCCTTGCATTCCTGGAATAAATCCCACTTGATTATGGTGTATGATCCTTTTAATGTGTTCTTGGATTCTATTTGCTAGTATTTTCTTAAGTATTTTTGCATCTATGTTCATCAGTGATATTGGTCTGTAGTTTTCTTTCTTTGTGGCATCTTTGTCTGGTTTTGGTATCAGGGTGATGGGGGCCTCGTAGAATGAGTTTGGGAGTGTTCCTCTCCCTGCTATATTTTGGAAGACTTTTAGAAGATAGGTGTTAGCTCTTCTCTAAATGTTTGATAGAATTCACCTGTGAAGCCATCAGGTCCTGGGCTTTTGTTTGTTGGAATATTTTTAATCACAGTTTAAATTTCAGTGCTTGTGATTCATCTGTTTATATTTTCTATTTCTTCCTGGTTCAGTCTTGGAAGGTTGTGCATTTCTAAGTATTT
Source organism: Monodon monoceros (assembly GCF_005190385.1). Classification (NCBI taxonomy): domain Eukaryota; kingdom Metazoa; phylum Chordata; class Mammalia; order Artiodactyla; family Monodontidae; genus Monodon; species Monodon monoceros. Next base: position 6,467 of record NW_021698461.1, read on the forward strand.
GTTCATTTCTTCCAAGTTGTCCATTTTATTGGCATAGCGTTGCTTGTAGTAATCTCTCAATATCCTTTGTATTTCTGCAGTGTCAGTTGTTACTTCTCTTTTTTCATTTCTAATTCTATTGATTTGAGTCTTCTCCCTTTTTTCTTGATGATTCTGGCTAATGGTTTATCAATTTTGTTTAACTTCTGAAAGAAGCAATTCTTAGTTTTATTGATCTTTGCTATAGTTTCCTTCATTTCTTTTTCATTTGTTTCTGATCTGATCTTTATGATTGCTTTCCTTCTGCTAACCATGGGGTTTTTTTGTTCTTTGTCTAATTGCTTTAGGTGTAAGGTTAGGTTGTTTATTTGAGATGTTTCTTTTTTCTAAGGTAGGATTGTATTGATATAAACTTCGCTCTTAGTACTGCTTTTGCTGCATCCCATAAGTTTTGGGTCGTCGTGTTTCCATTGTGATTTGTTTCTAGGTATTTTTTGATTTCCTCTTTGATTTCTTCAGTGATCTCTTGGTTAGTAAGTAGTGTATTATTTAGCTTCCATGTGTTTGTATTTTTACAGACTTTTGCTGTAATTTTTATCTAGTCTCATAGCGTTGCAGTCGGAAAAGATACTTGATACAATTTCAATTTTCTTAAATTTACCAAGGCTTGATTTGTGACCCAAGATATGATCTATCCTGGAGAATGGTCCATGAGCACTTGAGAAGAATGTGTATTCTTTTCTTTTGGATAAAATGTCCTATAAATATCAATTAAGTCAATCTTGTTTAATGTATCATTTAAAGCTTGTGTTTCCTTATTTATTTTCATTTTGGATGATCTCTCCAGTGGTGAAAGTGGGGTGTTAAAGTCCCCTACTATGATTGTGTTACTGTCAGTTTCCCCTTTTACGGCTGTTAGTATTTGCCTTACGTATTGAGGTGCTCCTATGTTGGGTCCATAAATATTTTAAATTGTTATATCTTCTTCTTGGGTTGATCCCTTGATTATTATGTCATGTCCTTCAATGGCTCTTGTTATAGTCTTCGTTTTAAAGTCTATTTTGTCTGATATGTGCATTGCTACTCCAGCTTTCTTTTGATTTCCATTCTCATGGAATATCTTTTTCCATCCCCTCACTTTCATTCTGTCTGTGTCCCTATGTCTTAAGTGGGCCTCTTGTAGACAGTATATATACGGGTGTTGTTTTTGTTTCCATTCAGCCAGTCTATGTCTTTTGGAGCATTTAATCCATTTACATTTAAGGTAATTGTCGATATGTATGTTCCTATTGCCATTTTCTTAATTATTTTGGGCTTGTTATTGTAGGTCTTTTCCTTCTCTTGTGTTTCCTGCCTAGAGAAGTTCCTTTAGCATTTGTTGTAAAGCTGGTTTGGTGGTGCTGAATTCTCTTAGCTTTTGCTTGTCTGTAAAGGTTTTAATTTGTCTATCGAATCTGAATGAGATCCTTGCTGGGTAGAGTAATCTTGGTTATAGTTTTTTCCCCTTCATCACTTTAAATATGTTCTTCCACTCCCTTCTGGTGTGCCCAGTGTCTGCTGAAAGATCAGCTGTTATCCTTATGGGGATTCCCTGTGTGTTATTTGTTGTTTTTCCCTTGCTGCTTTTAGTGTTTGTTCTTTGTATTTAATTTTTGATAGTTTGATTAATATGTGCCTTGGCATGTTTCTCCTTGGATTTATCCTGTATGGGACTCTCTGTGTTTCCTGGACTTGGTTAACTATTTCCTTTCCCATATTAGGGAAGTTTTCAACTATAATCCCTTCAAATATTTTCTCAGTCCCTTTCTTTTTCTCTTCTTCTTCTGGAACCCCTATAATTCGAATGTTGGTGCATTTAATGTTGTCCCAGAGGTCTCTGAGACTGTCCTCAGTTCTTTTCATTCTTTTTTCTTTATTCTGCTCTGCAGTAGTTATTTCCACTATTTTATCTTCCTGGTCACTTATCCGTCCTTCTGCCTCCGTTATTCTTCTATTGATCCCTTCTAGAGAATTTTTAATTTCATTTATTGTGTTGTTCATCACTGTTTGTTTCCCCTTTAGTTCTTCTAGGTCCTTGTTAAACGTTTCTTGTATTCTCCATTCTATTTCCAAGATTTTGGATCATCTTTACTATCATTATTCTGAATTCTTTTTCAGGTAGACTACCTGTTTCCTCTTCATTTGTTAGGTCTGGTGGGCTTTTGCCTTACTCCTTCATCTGCTGTGTGTTTCCCTGTCTTCTCATGTTGCTTAACTTACTGTGTTTCGGGTCTCCTTTTTGCAGGCTGTAGGTTCATAGTTCCCATTGTTTTTGGTGTCTGTCCCCAGTGGCTATGTTTGGTTCAGTGGGTTGTGTAGGCTTCCTAGTGCCTAGAGGGGACTAGTGCCTGTGTTCTGGTGGATGAAGCTGGATCTTGTCTTTCTGGTTGGCAGGTCCACGTCTGGTGGTGTGTTTTGGGGTGTCTGTGGCCTTATTATGATTTTAGTCAGCCTCTCTGCTAATGGATGGTGTTGTGTTCCTGTCTTGCTTGTTGTTTGGCATAGGGTGTCCAGCACTGTAGCTTGCTGGTCGTTGAGTGGAGCTGGGTCTTGGTGTTGAGATGGAGATCTCTGGGAGATTTTCGCTGTGTGATATTACATGGAGCTGGGAGGTCTCTTGTGGACCAGTGTCCTGAACTTGGTTCTCCCACTTCAGAGGCACAGCCCTGACGCCTGGCTGGAGCACCAAGAGCCTGTCATCCACTCGGCTCAGTATAAAAGGGAGAAAAAAAAGAAAGAAAGAAGTAAAATAAAATAAAAAGTTATTAAAATGAAAAATAATTATTAAAAAATTTTTTCAGTAATTAAAAAAAAGAACAAAAGAAAGAAGAGAGCCACCAAACCAAAAAGCAAATCCACCAATGATAACAAGTGCTAAAAACTATATTAAAAAAAAAAAACAAAAAGAAAACGGACAGACAGAACCCTAGGAGAAATGGTAAAAGCAAAGCTATACAAACAAAATCACTCACAGAAGCATACACATACACACTCACAAAAAGAGAAAAAGGGAAAAAATTATATATATCTTTATTCCCAAAGTCCACCTCCTCAATTTGGGATGATTCGTTGTCTATTCAGGTATTCCACTGATGCAGGGTACATGAAGTTGATTGTGGAGATTTAATCCGCTGCTCCTGAAGCTGCTGGGAGAAATTTCGCTTTTTCTTCTTTGTTCGCACAGCTCCTGGGGTTCAACTTTGGATTTGGACCCGCCTCTGCGTGTAGGTCGCCTGAGGGCATTGTTTTTCGCTCAGACAGGACAGGGTTACAGGAGCAGCTGCTTCGGAGGCTCTGGCTCACTCAGGCCAGGGAGAGGGAGGGGCATGGAGCGCGGGGCGAGCCTGCGGTGGCAGAAGCCAGCATGATGTTACAACAGACTGAGGCACGCCGTGCGTTTTCCCAGGGAAGTTGTCCCTGGATCATGGGATCCTGGCAGTGGCGGGCTGCACAGGCTCCCGGGAGGGGAGGTGTGGTTAGTGACCTGTGCTCGCACACAGGCTTCTTGGTGGCTGCAGCAGCAGCCTTAGCGTCTCATGCCCGTCTCTGGGGTCCACGCTGATAGCCGCGGCTCGCGCCCGTCTCTGGAGCTCCTTTAAGCAGCGCTTTTAATCCCCTTTCCTCGCTCACCGAAAAACAAAGAGGCAAGAAAAGGTCTCTTGCCTCTTCGGCAGCTGCAGACTTTTCCCGGACTTCCTCCCCGCTAGCCATGGTGCACTAACCCCTTCAGGCTGTGTTCACGCCGCCAACCCCAGTCCTCTCCCTGGGATCTAAGCTCCGAAGCCCAAGCCTCAGCTCCCAGCCCCTGCCCGCCCCGGCGGGTAAGCAGACAAGCCTCTCTGGCTGGTGCGTGCCGGTCGGCACCGATCTTCTGTGCGGGAATCTCTCCGCTTTGCCCTCCGCACCCCTGTTGCTGTGGTATCCTCCGCGGCTCCGAAACGTTCCCCCTCCGCCACCCACAGTCTCCGCCTGCAAAGGGGCTTCCTAGTGTGTGGAAACCTTTCCTCCTTCACAGCTCCCTCCCACTGGTGCAGGTCCCGTCCCTATTCTTTTGTCTCTGTTTTTTCTTTTTTCTTTTGCCCTACCCAGGTACGTGGGGAGTTCCTTGCCTTTTGGGAGGTCTGAGGTCTTCTGCCAGCGTTCAGTAGGGGTTCTGTAGGAGTTGTTCCACATGTAGATGTATTTCTGGTGTATCTGTGGGGAGGAAGGTGATCTCCACGTCTTCGTCTTCCACCATCTTGAAGCTCCTCCCTGCAAGCCAATTTTAAATAGAGGCCAGAATTCTTGAATGGCTTAGTTGGGAAACAGGGGGAATGCAGTTTCAGGATACTCATTCTCTCTACTACTAGTTTTGGTCATTCTCTCTCTCTC
>NW_021698462.1:0-1169 GCF_005190385.1 Monodon monoceros
GAAACTCCCCACATCTCCTATGGTCTGCAAGAGGTGCCAGAGGTCCCTATATGTTATCTGGGGTCCATTCAAGACAAGAGGAAGCTGGGGCTGGGGCCCAATCCTCTACCAGCTCTCTCCCCAAAGAGGTCAGCACTATTTGGCTTAAACATAACACCTTTATCCTTTGGGTCTGGGATCAGGGACAAAATAATAGCCAAGGAAGGGCTTGCTCTCTGTGACCCCTGCTGGTAGCTTTTGTAAGAGTGCATCAAATGCAAGAGGGAACAGATATGGGAACATATGCATATGTATAACTGATTGACTTCGTTATAAAGCAGAAAGTAGCACACCACTGTAAAGCAATTATACTCCAATAATGATTTAAAAAAAAGAAGAGTGCATAAAACGAATGTTTCCTGCAGACCAGAATACTGATGGCAGGGGCCCTTTGAGTGAGCAGTAGTAGCTCTTTATACCTCTGCCCTGGAGCCTCATGCACCATGGAATATGCAGGAGGTAGGTAATGGAGGATCAAAAGAATACGTTCTTCTCCTTTTCTAACTTTAATGTCAACGATAGAAGAAACAATCTCGAGGTCTCTACAGAATGTATTGGTAATAAATGGCGAGGAGGGGAAGTGGTTGACAATCTAGCTCATCCCTGAGGGAGTGTGACAAATGCAGTTAACTTAGCCTCTAAAGATTGGGTGGAAGTCAAATAATATCTCTCTTCCTATTCCAGAAACACCTGATGAGCACTCAAGGGTCTTGGGGATAGATTGTTATGAAGGAGAAGCATTGTTCATAAATGACCCTGGATGTTCATCCTAGGATGCCTGAACAGTAGGCTAGCCTAGACTCCTTCCATGGCTGGACGGTTACAGCATCCAAAAGGGCCCAAGGTCCCCAGGTGCCTCCAAACGAACAGGGCTGCTGGCTTTCCCAGACAGCTCCTGTAAATGGCTGGCGTTATATCTAGGCAGCTTAATTCCCCAAGCAGTCTGAAGGTCCCTTTCCTAATAAAGTGGCTGTCATCAAAGCCCTATATGAAGGAAGAGCAATGGGGAAGGGGCCTCCACTATAACAAAACCCTCCTCCACATGGGATGCCTCTCCATGTAGATGCTGAAGAAATGCAGAGACTATGTGTGCCTTGGTCTTGATGTGTTTCCTGAACTCATATTGTATG
>NW_021698463.1:0-1671 GCF_005190385.1 Monodon monoceros
GAAAGAAAGAAAGAAAGAAAGAAAGAAAGAAAGAAAGAAAGAAGATAAAGTAAAATAAAATAAAGTTATTAAAATTAAAATTAATTATTAAGAAAAAAAATTAAAAACACACAAAAAACAAACCAAAACAAAAAGACAAACACAAAAAACGGACAGATAGAATCCTAGGACAAATGGTGGAAGCAAAGCTATACAGACAAAATCTCACACAGAAGCATACACATACACACTCACAAAAAGAGGAAAAGGGGAAAAAATCATAAATCTTGCTCTCAAAGTCCACCTCCTCAATTTGGGATGATTCGTTGTCTATTCATGCATTCCACAGATGCAGGGTACATCCAGTTGATTGTGGAGCTTTAATCCGCTGCTTCTGAGGTTGGTGGGAGAAATTTCCCTTTCTCTTCTTTGTTCTCACAGCTCCCAGGGGTTCAACTTTGGATTGGGCCCCGCCTCTGCATGTAGGTCGCTGGAGGGCGTCTGTTTTTTGCTCAGACAGGGCGGGGTTAAAGGAGCCGCTGATTCGGGGGATCTGGCTCACTCAGGCCGGGGGGAGGGAGGGGTGCGGAGTGCGGGTCGAGGCTGCGGCGGCAGAGGCCGGCATGACGTTGCACCATCCTGAAGCCCGCCGTGCGTTCTCCCAGGGAAGTTGTCCCTCGATCCCGGGAACCTGGCAGTGGCGGGCTGCACAGGCTCCCCGGAAGAGGGGGGTGGATAGTGACCTGTGCTCGCACACAGGCCCCTTGGTGGCGGCAGCAGTAGCCTTAGCGTCTGCCGTCCGTCTCTGGGGTCTACGCTTTTAGCCGCGGCTCGCGCCCGTCTCTGGAGTTCCTTTAAGCAGCGCTCTTAATCCCCTGTCCTCACGCACCAGGAAACAAAGAGGGAAGAAAAAGTCTCTTGCCTCTTCGGCAGCTCCAGACCTTTTCCTGGAGTCCCTCCCGGCTAGCCATGGTGAACTAACCCCTTCAGGCTGTGTTCACGCAGCCAACCTGTGCTCTGACCAAAGCCCGAGCCTCAGCTCGCAGCCCCGTCCGCCCCGGCGGGTGAGCAGACAAGCCTCTCGGGCTGGTGAGTGCCGGTCAGCACCGATCCTCTGTGTGGGAATCTCCCCGCCTTGCCCTCCGCACCCCTGTTGCTGTGCTCTCGTGTGCGGTACTGAAGCTCCCCCTTCCGCCATCCGCAGTCTCCGCCCGCAACGGGGCTTCCTAGTGTGTGGAAACCTTTCCTCCTTCACAGCTCCCTCCCACTGGTGCAGGTCCCGTTCTTATTCTTTTGTCTCTGTTTTTTCTTTTTTTCTTTTGCCCTACCGAGGTAAGTGGGGAGTTTCTTGCCTTTTGGGAGGTCTGAGGTCTTCTGCCAGCATTCAGTAGGTGTTCTGTAGGAGTTGTTGCACGTGTAGATGTATTTCTGGTGTATCTGTGGGGAGGAAGGTGATCTCCGTGTCTTACTCTTCCGCCATCTTCCCCTCCGGCCCCTTTTTGTGTGTTCTTTTTGGTTGACAAAGGCTAGCTAAGGAAATGATATCCTTTATCGCCAAAGAGTTGAGAATGCCAGCTTCTGGCACACCTGCTTATTTTATATTTAAGAACTATGGTCCTGGAGGTTGTAGATATTTAAAAAGATGGCAAAATTATACTAATATTGATCTAGAATTACAGTGGTCATTGTGGG
>NW_021698464.1:0-1141 GCF_005190385.1 Monodon monoceros
ACTTGGCTACAAATGAACTGAATTACAACACAGAATAGGGTCTCAAATTTAGAAAACCAACTTACGCTTGCTTATGGGGAAAGGTGAGTTGGGGTGCTGCATAAAACCAGAGATTGAAATTAGCACAGATACCATGCCATAAGCCAAATATATAATAGACAAGACCTACTCCTTGCTCAACGAAATGGACTCAACACCCCATATTCAATGCCTGGGAATATAACTAACAAGTAAGAACCTTAAAACCCATGGATTTATATGTCTCCATAAGGAAATCAAGCGTGTGTAGAGCGGCCTAAACGCAGCAGTGAAAATCCGATAAATTGCATTATCAAAAGAAATTTCAAATACCAAGCACAATGACAGTGAAATAGACAGCAATTCTTAAATAAGTCATTCAGGACTTGTGATGCAACTTGGATTTAGCACATCTACCCCCAGAGCTGGGTGAGACATAAGGCTGGACACTTCGGGCTGATAACATTGGTGAGGTTCGGTGAGCAAAGGCAGACCCTTTGAAGTCATACTGCATGGTACCCATTCCATGGGTCCCAACTCTCCAGGTTGAAGGGATTCTTCCTTCAGCTAAAACATGCATGGGAAACCCAGAGTATGGTCCACCGTGTGATTGGGAAACGTTTTCAAATGCATCTCAGTTTTCGTCCCCTGGTACTCGGGTTCACCATTCCAGACGCTTTACTAACACTCTCCCCACATGGAGAGTCAGTGCCTTTAACCTCCTGTTTGGCACAGTTTGCAATTTCTGCGCAAGATGTACAGGAATAGGGAGAACCAATGAGAGACTAGCTGTAGGTGTCTGCACGGGCAAATGGAACGCTCATTTCCCACAGGAAAAGGAATTAACCAAAGGCTCAGCGTGCCCTGCCAGAAACAGATTAGGGCCTGAAGCCATCCTGCGGTTTTCAGCCAGCTCACAAGAAAGCGAGTTGAAGAAAGGAGCTCAGGGGCACTGTAATTCCCAAACCTGCAGAGTTATGAATGACAGCTATCGTCCAAAAATGTATTGAAGTAAGTCTTCGAAGAGGACTTAAAGCGGGGCAGAATTTCAGGAAAACAATTTCAGGGGGTAGACTGGAAGTGCAGTTAAAGCATAGGAAAAGAGGCAGAATGTCGACAATGA
>NW_021698465.1:0-9140 GCF_005190385.1 Monodon monoceros
GCAACGAACTTCAGACCTGAAAACGGCCAACGAGTTCAGCGACGAGGAGCTCGGTCCTTTCGGATTCCGAAAAGTGAACGCGCCGGTGCCGCTCGGGGTGGTGTTCGCAAAAAGTGTGTCTGCAGAAACTGCGCTCACCAACCACACGAACCTTAGTAGCTCTCTCAAGGCTCGCCGTTTCTCTGAGGGCGGCTCTGTCTTTATAGTTTTTCATAAAGCTCCGCCTTTTCCCTCCTCAGCCAATCACCGAGCTCAGTGTGGCTGCCGGGTCGGGAATATTCCAGGAGTTTCTCCTCAGGTCCTGCCCCCTGGTTTTCTGGGACCAATCAGCCCCGTGGGTGCCGCCCCTCCCAGAACTCTCCAGACTCTTCTCGGATTCGCTGGAGGAAACTGGAGTCCTAAGGGGAGGGGGGAGAGGCGCTGGGAAGAGTCGTTGTTGACTCCGCCCACCCAGTCTCCGTTTCCCTGGCGAGCCGCCTGACAAGTAGTTGGCTGTCGACCGGAAGGATGACTCCTAGGCTTGTAATAAGTAGGGCGGTGAGAGGCTCGTGGGGCTCAAATAAGTTTGGTTGTTTAAAGTAGGATTGGGGGTACACGATTCCGGGGAGACCCAAATTACAGAAAGATCCGGAGTTTCTCTAAGAGGGTGGGGTATCTGTGGCCCAAAGAGACGCTGATTGGAGCCTGACGCTGATGGAAGCAGCCACGTTTGGGCCGGTTCGCGGAGGGGCCGGGCTGCCTGAGAATTGCCTTGGCCATCCCGGCGTTTTTCCCATCTTATTTTTAAAATAGGAAGGACAAGGAAAGAGATAATGAAGTACAGTTTTGGCGTCATCTTTAGCCCTATATGGATGGAATATCTGGGGATGGGAAAATTTGAATTTTCAAAAGAAAAGTAATCAGGTAAAGAGACGGTTCTTAAATTGGAGAAGGTTCCCAACGCCTTAAAAGGGACGCGTTCGGTCAGGGGCGTGGGGAGGGAAGGGCAGGGTTGGATCCACCGCACCCCTGTCCCCGCCCAGAATCGCTCCCGTTTTCCTCGGGCTGGACTGGGGCTTGAGGAAGAAAAATGATCTCTATAGAAATTCAGCTATCGGGCTTCCCTGGTGGCGCAGTGGTAAAGAGTCTGCCTGCCGATTCAGGGGACACGGGTTCGTGCCCCGGTGCGGGAAGATCCCACAGGCCGCGGAGCGGCTGATTCCGTGAGCCATGGCCGCTGAGCCTGCGCGTCCGGAGCCTGTGCTCCGCAGCGCGAGAGGCCACAGCGGTGACAGGCCCGTGTGCCGCAAAAAAAAAGAAAAAGAAATTCATCTATCATTAAGGCCTTTGGGGCTTCTCCCAGTTCCTCATCTTTCCCAGCCTGGGTTCCAGGCCACCCCCCTGTTTACTTTCTGTCTTCTTTTTTTTGGGGCGGGGGTACGCGGGCCTGCTCACTGTTGTGGTCTCTCCCGTTGCGGAGCACAGGCTTAGGACAAGGAGGCTCAGCAGCCATGGCTCACGGGCCCAGCCGCTCTGCGGCGTGTGGGATCTTCCCGGACCGGGGCACGAACCCATGTCCCCTGCATCGGCAGGCGGACTCTCTACCACTGCGCCACCAGGGATGCCCCTTTCTCTCTTCTTCATTCCTGGTTCAGCCTCGGATGATTGGTGGTGCCAGGATTAATCTGAGTCCGGAATTCGGCCTTCTGCCTTGTCACTTGCAGCCTCTAGGCTGTCCACCGCTTTAAAATAAATGTGATGTGGTGATGAGCCTGCGAGGGCGGGGCGGGAATGTTCACTCCTCTTTAACAGCATCATATGCTACAGCAGGTTGGCAGGTGGCTCACTTAAAAGCAAACTGGTCGGGATGGTGCTGTAAAGTGGGAGAGGTTGGCGGGACCCAGACTCTAGCTCCTTTAAAACTTCACATTATTTGCTGTGCACGTAATTCTTCCACTTAGTTTTTTAGCCTGGATTTCAACTTTCTGTGTGTTACCTTTCTTCCTGTTTTAGATACAATTTTATATTTGGTAATTTGTTTTGGCCTTTGTTTCTTCATCCTTTGTGTGAAATGCCAGACCCCTTGTTAGGCGGCTAAAATGAAAATTTGAGGGATATTAAAGGAACAGTGCGGGGTTCACAACCCATAGAAAAATAGACTCATTGCTGTACTCACATGTCTTGAGCATAGAAAACATTAAGAGCACAAGTGGGAGGAGGCAGGGTTTTTTTTTCTATTTATTTATTTATTTTTGTTGCTTTGGGTCTTCATTGCTGAGCGCAAGCTTTTCTCTAGTTGTGGTGAGCGGGGGGCTACTCTTTGTTGTGATGCGCGGGCTTCTCATTGTGGTGGCTTCTCTCGTTGTGGAACACGGGCTCTAGAGCACAGGCTCAGTAGTTGTAGCGCACGGGCTCAGTTGCTCGACGGCATGTGGGCATGAACCTATGTCCCCTGCATTGGCAGGCAGATTCCTCTTTTTTTTTTTTAATATAAATCTATTTATTTATTTATTTTTGGCTGTGTTGGGTCTTCGTTGATGAGCGGGGGCTCTCTGTAGTTGCGGGGAGCTACTCTTCGTTGTGGTACGCGGGCTTCTCATTGGGTGGCTTCTGTTGTTGGGAGCGTGGGCTCTAGGTGTGCAGGCTTCAGTAGTTGTGGCACGTGGGCTCAACAGTTGTGGTTCGCAGGCTCTAGAACACAGGCTCAGTAGTTGTGGCGCCTGGGCTTTGTTGTTCTGCAGCATGTGGGGTCTTCCCCGACCAGGGCTCGAACTCGAGTCCTCTGCTTTGGCAGGTCGATTCTTAACCACTGCGCCACCAGGGAAGCCCACCAGGCAGTTTCTGATGAAGGGAAGAAATCTTGCTTTTGAACACTTTTGCTCAATTGGCATTCTTTACACACACACCTGTCCATCAAAACACCTTTTCCTGGAATCCAAGGGTATTCATTTGTTTATTCTATAATTTGCTCAGGCTAATCTAAACTGATGTTGCAAAAAGATTGCTTTAACAAACCTGTGTGTCTTTCTCTGTGCAGGTAGGTGATAACTTTTTTACTTTCAGATGTGACCCCCTAATGAATCACCTCCTTAATCTAGTCAAACTGGCCAAAGTTCAGGAATTTTCCATTTCTTTATGCAATATCTGGCTGGGGATTCCCCAAACTTACATCTTAGCTGCCCAGTATAGGAACACTTCCAGAGACCCTTAACCTCACCCCCTCCTTCTGGAAGCTTCCTCACCATACCAGCAGCACTTCTGGATTCACTCTTTCCTTCTCTCCAAATTTGCAATTGTATTCCTCTGTTGGTTTGAAGCAAAGGGTATCATTGTCTCCACTGCCAGGCAGGTAGAGGATGTGAGAGGGCCTCAAATCTTGTGGCTGCTGGCTTAGCAGAAAAAAAGCCACTCGAAAATGCTGTTTTTCTTGAATCGGGCAGTCCGCCGCACATCGTATTTGACCTACCTTTTGCATTAAGTTTCTCTCTGTGGACTGGCCTGTAAACCTAAGCATCTGTATTCCTTTTCCATTTCCTACAAGGGGAGAGTCGCCTGAATTTTGTCTTTCCTTTTGCACTGGACACTTCCGAATGCAGAAACTCAGTTACCGGTTTGCTTGGTGTCTAAGGAGATTATATGAACCCCAAGAGATTTTTCAGAACTTTAATTTGATTAGCTTTGGAATTAGGTTTTTATCGGGTTTGGTGTTTGGAAGGATCAAGGCTCAGTTTCCCCAAGCCTGACGGGCTGTCAGGTAAAATTTAAGGGTGGGGGATGGGAGAGAGAGTGCCAAGAAAGCTGACCGCCGGCGGCAGGAAGCGTGGGGGAGGGGAACCTTTCTCACTCCGTGGCTGCGGGATCTTGTTTCTTCTCTCTCCTTTTTCCTACAGTTTTTCAAACAGTATCGTTTTCTCCTCAATTCTATTTGTTTTAAAAGATAGTATAATTCTAGGTTTATCAGAAGAACGCAGAAGAGATAACTGATATGAAACCTAGAGCCAGGTTTGTTTTTTTTTTACATCTTTATTAGAGTATAATTGCTTTACAGTGGTGTGTTGGTTTCTGCTCTATAACAAAGTGAATCAGTTATACATATACATATGTTCCCATATCTCTTCCCTCTTGCGTCTCCCTCCCTCCCACCCTCCATATCCCACCCCTCCAGGCGGTCACAAAGCACCGAGCTGTTCTCCCTGTGCTCTGCGGCTGCTTCCCACTAGCTATCTACCTTACGTTTGGTAGTGTATATATGTCCGTGCCTCTCTCTCGCTTTGCCACAGCTTACCCTTCCCCCTCCCCATATCCTCAAGTCCATTCTCTAGTAGGTCTGTGTCTTTATTCCTGTCTTACCCCTAGGTTCTTCATGACATTTTTTTTCCCTTAAATTCCATATATATGTGTTAGCATACGGTATTTGTCTTTCTCTTTCTGACTTACTTCACTCTGTATGACAGACTCTAGGTCTATCCACCTCATTACAAATAGCTCAATTTCGTTTCTTTTTATGAGCCAGGCATTTTTAACCATCAAATGGCAAAGGCTTCAAAGACCTGGGAACCCTGCTAATTTCCAGCAGCATGGAAAAAAACCTGGGTTTGCATCTGGACTCTACTTCGTTGTTGAAGCTGTTTTTCTTTCTTCCACAATGAAGTACTTGTAAGTTAACTAAATTACACGTCTCTGTATCTCTAAATTAGAATTAACAATATTTCATAGGATGACGACTACAAGGATAATACTTATAAGGCCTTAGTTCAGTGTCAGTGACAGAGTAGTGTTCAAAAGTTTGCTCCCTTCTCCCTTCGTTGGGGTCCCACACCCTCTCAGTTCTGTTATATCTCAATCATTCTTACTGAAGGTGGGGGGTTAATACCAGGACTATAGTATTACTTTCAGTTTACCATAGAAACTATCTTAAGATTTTTAGGCAGAGCCCTTCAGCCAAACCTTTACATTTTCAAACACAAGCACAAAAGATCAGAGGTTTCGTGGCTTGGTCTGGTCACCTAGACAGATAATTACAGAACCAGTGACTGAACCTACATGTCCTCATACTTTCTATTTTGGACTCCTCCCAAGGCTGGCACGTAGACCTTACCCTTTCACACTAAAAAGAAGAAAACAAATGGCCATAGAAGATAGTTAAGAGTGAATGTCAGGGCTCTGCCCGCATCTTGGGCACCATGGGGGGTATGTGACCAGCAGGTATTCCCCTCCAGGCTCTTGCTTCTGACTCACAACCATCTCCCCCATCGCCCCACCCCCACCCCACCCTTCCAGCTTCTCCCAGAACCGTGTCTTCTTCCCTTCATCCCAGACTGGTCGGTTGTTATGAGGGGAAAGGAGGGGGAGAGCCCCGTTAGTAAGGCTAGGCTGGCACCCAGTTCAAAGAATCTCCTGGAAACTAAATGTAGAGCCGTGACTAAGCTTGATATCCTAGAGTGGGGTTGGGGGGTAGGGAGACATGGGTGGGGCAGTTTGTTTGTTAAGGACTGTTCCTACGAGTCAGTCCCCGCCTTCGAGCCCAGAGAACTCCAGAAAGTTCCTGGCACAGCCTGAAACGTGGGCAAGGAGCCAGAAGCCCTAAGACCCCGAGAAAATGGGGCGGGGCGGGGCCTGACGGTAGGGCTGGCCGCGGAGCTGCCTGTCCGGTGCCGGCGTTTTTCGGTTGTTTTTTCAAAATGGGATTAAAGAAGTAAAGAAAGGAGAGACCTTTAGAGTTTCACTCAAACTCGCTAATTTATTGGATGAAAACACTGGAAAGGTTCGTAACTGATACTAGGAAGCCGGATGAACTGGGTGGCCAGACGGGAGAAGGCCCCACCGCCCTGTGCAGGGACAGGCCATAGATGGGAGCTTGCTGGCTTGTCTCTGCCGCTTCCCCACCCGACTCTAGTCCCTGGTTCTCGTGGGGACGTTTCGAGGGGTAAAATGGTCGAAGACCCACCCTCGGGGGTGATTCTGGCCTTCCGCACTCCCCCGCCTTCCCACCCTGTTTGCCCCGCTGTGCCCTCTGCTCCGATCCTCTGCTGGGCTGGACAGGGGCCCGCGGGGTGGGGCGGGTTGACCTCGGCATCCCGAATTCGCAGCGCTACGTGATCCCTTAACGTCTCTAAATGAGCTGGAGCTAGGAGAGGGCGAGGAGGCTGGTGGGGTTGCTCTCACAGAACTGCACTGGATACTTTACGGGTGACCCTCGGGGGCGGATTTAAGGTGATCAGTTGGCGTAAAGTATGATGACAGTTACCGTTTTTATTCCTAGCGTGAGGACCTCCCCCTCAGAAATCGCCAATATTGGTTTTTCACCTGAAACAACCTCTTTTAACTGAAAGCCCATGCTTCTGCCCACTTCTTTCACATTTATAAACGTTGTTGTTGTTTTGGTATCTTTTCTTCATTTTTGATGACAGAACCCTGTTAAACACCAGGAATAACAGTATGTATGTTACTAATCACACAATATCTTGGATTTAAAAGACATAAAATTAGTCGCATTACCATAGCCGCCTGCCTTCTGAGGGCTGGCATAGGGAGACAGGTGAGATTGGAATTAGGGAAGGTATTAAATTTTAAAAACTCTTTCCTCATCTACAGTTATCTCGATGCACCTCCTCTCCCCCAAAGTTCCTGCTACTACCCAAAACACCACTTTCTCCAGGGATGGCATTGCATTCTCTTTGCTAGTTCTGCAATTCCCTCAGCTTCATCTGGAACTTAAAAAGTGATTATTTTCAAAGTACTCCGTGCAAGGGTATATATGTTATCAAGGCAATAACATATTGACTTCTTAGTATCAATAAAACACCCTCAATAACCTTAACTGATTTAGCCATAGGAACTCATTTTCTCCAAGGTAATTTCTGGAGATTTCCCTAACCTCTCTTATCAAAGGTGTTTCTTAGGTCCTTCCCAATCTCCGCCCTTTTCCACCCACCCTCCCCATCCCTTGCTACCTCCCCCTAAAGTAGTGGTAGTGGCTGCTTGAAGAGTTACTGTGTTGTGTGCAGATGACAGTCACAAATGTTACTGCAGCTCTATGGGGTAGAGGAGGTCCTGTAGCAAATGCATACCCCCATGAAGGTTGACTTACATTGTGGCTAGACTCCACAGCGCTACAGTTCAACTACCCTGAGGATTAAACGTGTCTTTACAAACTGTCCTGTAAGTCTAAGCATTTCCATTTCCAAACTTACAGGGCAAGGTCTACCTATACATGTTATTCCCATAATATTGGATTTTCTTCAAAGGCAAGTATTTAGTGAAAGGTTTGGTGGGCCTTGAAGTATACAAACTCACAAAGTGCTTTTATAGAATGTTGACACAATTTTTTTTCTGCTTTTGGCGAAGTAAATTCACATAACATAAAATGAACCATTTTAAAGTGTACAACTTAGTGGTACCTAGCCCATTCCCATGTTGTGCAATCACTACCGCTACCTAGTTCCAAAATCTTTGTAAACCCCAGACAACTGATTTTTAAAAGGGCTCACTCCCCAAGCCTTGAGGATTGTGCCAGGCCTTTTCCAACAAAGAGGCTGTGGAGGAGATTACTTCTAGGATGCTAGCAGCTAGGGTATGAAGCATCTCAAGGGGAAGCAAGTCTGTGGTAAGTCTTCCTGGTTACAGGGCTGCAAGTTTTTTCTATCACTCTTCTAAATTAACAAATACTAAACCTCTGTCATCAACCCTATTGTTTATCTGACATAATTGTTTCGATCATACAGAGTTAAAGCAGAAAGAATACTGATTGTGAAACCCACAGTAGAAACATAACCCAGAACCAGACATGCACACACAAAGCCCTGTGGACTTGGGGCAGCAGGGCAAAAACCAATAAACCCAGAGTTGGAATCCAGGTTCAACATCTTTGCTGAACTGATTTTTTTTAACCTTGAAATAAATTTTAGTTAAGCCAGTAACTTTTAAGTCTCCCCATATGTTCACCTGTGGAAGTCAAACACCACCTATACACAGTGCAGTGGAATGAGAATTCATAAACACCTAAAAGGCCCCTGTACAGGGCCCGGTAGGTAAGAGCACACTGAAATACTGGGGTCCCCCTGCTGGGGCATGAAACTATGACACCTCCCTAAGGTACTCACTGGGATACTTAAAATGTAGGTAACCACTGCTGGAAATGTGGCATTTTTATCTCAGCATTTTTTCAGAAATAAATATAGATTGAGGCATGAGGCCAAACCCTTCCATTCTAAAATATGAGAACTAGGGATCACAGTGGAGAATGCATTCATGCATAACTAGTCAAGCCATTGCTTGAACTCACATCTCCTCACTACCAATTCAGCCTCTCTTTCATGCTGAGTCCAGATTAAGTAACAGGCTCTAATGCACCACGTGTACTCACAGGAAACAGAGCCATGACCTTGCAATCCAACTGCCTCTATTTGGCTGCTTCTCCAGAGCACTCCCATGTACAAGCTCCTTTTGAGGCCACCCTTAAAGCCTCTACCCCCTCAGCCACCTTGAGGCCGCCATGCCCGTACCTCTTAACATTTTTTCTGGACCCACCAAACCCAAAGCATTCAAATTCGCAGTTTTGTACCTCCCAAGAATACTATCTGCCTAAAAGACGTGTGTCACAATACAATACATATCCTTACTTTCCAGATCCCTGACCTTATCTAAGAGGCAAATTGCCATTCAATTTTAGACTATGTAAGAAAGAGAACCTATGCAGACCCTTCTGCCCTCAAAATAAAACAGAGACAGACATCACTCGAATTCTTCTGAGTTTATTTACTTTGAAGTAATCAGTTAAAAAGTGGGGGGGGGGGAGCCTGAGTTTGGCATGAGTATTACAAAGCAGAAAATTGACAAAAGATGGCAGTATACATTCATCTTTACACTCACACGCTGAAAAACAGTTCATAACTTCACCAAGAGACACAGTTCAACTTTGCAAACAACTTGCATAGCTGATAACCGATGAAAGGCCTATATGTAAGGCAATGCAAAATCTTGGATCCCAACTGTCTCCATAAACATAAACGATCTGGGGAAAGATTCCTAATCCACCTCCTCAATAGTGGGGCCAGATCCAGAGCCCCCTTTAGGGGCCTGGGCCCCAAAGCCACCAGCCCCGGGGCCACCCGCCCCCTGGTACAGTCCGCTGATGATGGGGTTACACACCTGCTCCAGCT
>NW_021698466.1:0-1351 GCF_005190385.1 Monodon monoceros
GGGGTTAGGGTTAGGGTTAGGGGACGGGGAAGGTTTAGGGTACGGGTTAGGGAACGACAAAGGTTTACGGTGAGCGTACGTGTTAGGGTACGGTTTAGTTTTAGCGTACGGGTTAGGATTAGGGGACGGGTTAGTGTAAGGCCTTGGGTAAGGCTTAGGTTAGGGTTAGGGTTAGGGTTAGGGGACGGGGACGGTTTAGGGTACAAGTTAGGGTACGACAACCGTTTAGGGTGAGCGTACGTGTTAGGGCATGGGTTAGTGTTAGAGTACGGTTTAGGATTAGGGAACCGTTTAGGGTAAGGCTTCGTTTAAGGGTTAGGTTTAGGGTTAGGGTACGGAGATGGTTTACTGTACTGGTTAGGGTACAACAACGGTTTAGGGTAAGCGTAGGTGTTAGGGTACGGGTTAAGTTAGCGTACGGGTTAGGATTAGGGGATGGGTTAGGGTAAGGCTTCGGGTAATGGTTAGGGTTAAGGTTAGGGTTAGGGGACGGGGATGGGGACGGTTTAGGGTACAGGTTAAGGTACGACAACGGTTTAGGTTGAGCGTACGTGTTAGGGCACGGGTTAGTGTTAGCGTACGGGTTAGGATTAGGGGACGTTTAGGGTAAGGCTTCGGGTAAGGGTTAGGGTTAGGGTTAGAGTTAGGGTTAGGGGACAGGAACGATTTAGGGTACAGGTTTGGGTACAACAACGGTTTAGGTTGAGAGTACGTGTTAGGGTGCGGGTTACTGTTAGCGTACGGGTTAGGATTAGGGTACGGGTTAGGGTAAGGCTTCGGGTAAGGGTTAGGGTTAAGGTTAGGTTTAGGGTTAGGGTTAGGGGACAGGGACGGTTTAGGGTACAGAGTAGGGTACGACAATGTTTTAGGGTGAGCGTACGTGTTAGGATATGGGTTAGTGTTAACGTTCGGGTTAGGATTAGGGGACGTGTTAGGGTAAGGCTTCGCGTAAGGGTTAGGGTTAGGTTTAGGGTTAGGGGCCGGGAACGGTTTAGGGTACAGGTTAGGGTACAACAATGGTTTAGGGTGAGCGTACGTGTTAGCGTACGGGTTAGTGTTAGCGTATGGGTTAGGATTAGGGGACGGGTTAGCGTAAGGCTTCGGGTAAGGTGTAGGGTTAGGGTTAGGGTTAGAGTTAGGGTTAAGTGACGGAGACCGTTTAGGGTACAGGTTAAGGTATGACAAAGGTTTAGGGTAAGCGTACGTGTTAGGGTACGGGTTGGTGTAAGTGTACAGGTTCGGATTAAGGGATGGGTTAAGGTAAGGTTTCGGGTGAGGGTTAGGGTTAGGGTTCGGGTTAGGGGACGGGGACGGGGACGGGGACGATTTAGGGTACAGGTTAGTGTACGAC
>NW_021698467.1:0-1513 GCF_005190385.1 Monodon monoceros
AGACGTGTGTGTTTGAGTATGCGTGATGATATAGGCTGTGCGTTGAGTCACAGTGAGCCATGTGTGTGTTTGTGTATGCATGCTCATAGAGGCTGTACATTGAGTCAAAGTGATCCATGAGTGTGTGTGAGTGTTTGATGGTATAGCCTGGGCACTGAGTCCCAGTGAGGTGTCTGTGTGCGTGTGTGTTGGTGAAGGTGTGGACGGTGCATTGAGACACAGTGAGTCGTGTGTGTGTGTGTCGCCATGAGTGCTGGTTTATGCTGCATGTTGTGTCACAGTGAGCCATGTGCGTGTTTGTGCTGGTATAGACTATGAACTGAGTCACAGCCATATGTGTCTGTGTGCTTCTGTGTGTGCAGGTATAGGTTGTGCATGACTCAGTGAGCTGTGTGTGTGTGTGTGTGTGTGCTGGTATAGGCCATGAATTCAGTCACAGTGAACCATGTTTGTGTGTGTGTTGGTATAGACTGTGAACTGAGTCACAGCCGTGTGTGTGTGTGTTTGTGTGTGTGAACTGATATAGACTGTGCATTGGGTCACAGTGGGCCGTGTTTGTGTGTGAGTGGGCTTGCTGATACAGGCTGTGCATTGAGTCACAGTGATCCATTAGTGTCCTGAGAGTTTGTTGGTATCGGCTGTGCACAGAGTCCCAGTGAGCCGTCTCTGTGTTTGTGTGTCTGTGTAAGTATAGATGGTGCATTGAGTCACAGTGATTCACATGTTTGTGTGTGTGTGCGTGTGTCCACATGTGCTGCTTTAGGCTGCATGTTGTATCACGGAGAGCTGTGTGTGTGTGCTGGTATAGACAGTGAACTGCATCACAGCTGTATGTGTGTGTGTGTGTGCATGCAGATACAGGCTGTGCATTGACTCATAGTGAACACTGTGTGTGTGTGTGCTGGTATAGGCCGTGAATTTAGACACAGTGAGCTGTGTGTGTGTGTGT
Organism: Monodon monoceros; assembly: GCF_005190385.1. Taxonomy (NCBI): domain Eukaryota; kingdom Metazoa; phylum Chordata; class Mammalia; order Artiodactyla; family Monodontidae; genus Monodon; species Monodon monoceros. Next base: position 950 of record NW_021698467.1, read on the forward strand.
GTGTGCTGGTATAATCCGAGCATAGTGTCACAGTAACATGTGTGTCAGTGTGTGTGTGTGTGTGTGCGCCAGTAAAAGTTGTGTATTGAGTCACAGTGAGGTTTCTGTGTGCTGTTAGAGACTGTGGATTGAGTCACAGTGAGCCGTGTGTGTTTGTGCATGCATGTGTGCTTTTATAAGTGATGCATTGAGTCACAATGAGCAGTGTGCTTGTGTGTGTATGGGAGTTGATATAGGCTGTGCATTGGGTCACAGTGATCCGTTAGTGTCTGTGAGGGTTTGTTGGTAAAGGCTGTGCACATTCCCAGTGAGCCGTGTTTCTGTGCAGGTATGGACGGTGCATTGAGTCAATGTGAGTCGTGTGCGTCTGTGTGTGTGTGTGTCAAGGTGTGCTGGTTTAGGCTGCGTGTTGTGTCACAGTGAGCCATGTGTGTTCTGTTGGTACAGACTGTGAACTGAGTCACGGCCATGTGTGTTTGTTTGTGCATGAAGCTACGGGCTGTGCATTGATTCATAGTGAGCTGTGTATGTGTGTGTGCCGATATAGGCCATGAATTCAGTCAC
>NW_021698468.1:0-3425 GCF_005190385.1 Monodon monoceros
AACCTTGTCTTCTTCCTGATCTTAGTGGAAAAGGTTTCAGTTTTTCAACATTGAGGATGATGTTGGCTGTGGGTTTGTCATATATGGCCTTTATTTTGTTGAGGTAAGTTCCCTCTATGGCTACTTTCTGGAGGGTTTTTATCATAAATGGGTGTTGAATTGTGTTGAATGCTTTTGCTGCATCTATTGTGATGATTGTATGGTTTTTATTCTTCAGTTCATTAATATTGTGTATCACATTCATTGATTTGCCTGTATTGAAGATTCCTTGCATTCCTGGGATAAACCCCACTTGATCATGGTGTATGATCCTTTTAATGTTTTGTTGGATTCTATTTGCTAGTATTCTGTTGAGAATTTTTGCATCTATGTTCATCAGTAATATTGGCCTGTAGTTTTCTTTCTTTGTCTGGTTTTGGTATCAGGGTGATGGTGGCCTCATAGAATGAGTTTGGAGGTGTTCCTCCCACTGCTATCTTTTGGAAGAGTTTGAGAAGGATAGGTGTTAGTTCTTCTCTAAATGTTTGAAAGAATTCGCCTGTGAAGCCATCTGGTGCTGGGCTTTCGTTTGCTGGTAGATTTTTAATCACAGTCTCATTTTCAGTGCTTGTGATTGGTATGTTTATATTTTCTGTTTCTTCCTGGTTCAGTCTCGGAAGGCTGTGCTTTTCTAAGAATTTGTCCGTTTCTACCAGGTTGTCCATTTTATTGGCATAGAGTTGCTTTTAGTAATCTGTCATGATCCTTTGTATTTCTGCAGTGTCAGTAGTTACTACTTTTTCATTTCTAATTCTGTTGATTTGAGTCTTCTCCGTTGTTTTTCTTGATGAGTCTGGCTAATGGTTTATCAATTTTATTGATCTTCTCAAGGCACAAGCTTGTGGGCTTCCCTGATGGTGCAGTGGCTGAGAGTCCGCCAACCGATGCAGGGGACACGGGTTTGTGCCCCGGTCCAGGAAGATCCCACATGCCACGGAGCAGCTGGGCCCGTGAGCCATGGCCGCTGAGTCTGTGCGTCTGTAGCCTGTGCTCTGAAACGGGAGAGGCCACAGCAGTGAGAGGCCCACGTACTTCCAAAAATAAAAAAGCACCAGCTTTTACTTTTATTGATCTTCGCTATTGTTTCCTTCATTTCTTTTTCATTAATTTTTTTTCTTTCCTGTAACTCTATTTTGTTTGTTCTTTTTTTCTTGTTTGTTTTTCAGAGGGCAAACCTTTTAATGCCAGCCATGGCTGGTTTCATCGGTTCAAGGTTAGAGCCAAACTTCACAATGTAAAAGTAAGTGGAGAGGCAGCAAGTGCAGATAGGGTAGCTGTCCAGGAACTTCCAGAAACACTTTTGAGAAATTATTGATGATGCTGTGTATTTACCGAAGCAGGTTTTTTTTTTTTTTAACATCTTTATTGGGGTATAATTGCTTTACAATGGTGTGTTAGTTTCTGCTTTATAACAAAGTGAATCAGTTATACATATACATATGTTCCCATATCTATTCCCTCTTGCGTCTCCCTCCCTCCCACCCTCCCTATCCCACCCCTCCAGGTGGTCACAAAGCACCAAGCCGATATCCCTGTGCCATGCGGCTGCTTCCCACTAGCTATCTACCTTACGTTTGTTAGTGTGTATATGTCCATGACTCTCTCTCGCCCTGTCACAGCTCACCCTTCCCCCTCCCCATATCCTCAAGTCCGTTCTCCAGTAGGTCTGTGTCGTTATTCCTGTCTTACCCCTGGGTTCTACGTGACATTTTTTTTTCTTCTTAAATTCCATATATATGTGTTAGCATACGGTATTTGTCTTTTTCTTTCTTACTTCACTCTGTATGACAGACTCTAGGTCTACCCACCTCATTACAAATAGCCTAATTTCATTTCTTTTTATGGCTGAGTAATATTCCATGTATATATGTGCCACATCTTCTTTATCCATTCATCCGATGATGGACACTTAGGTTGTTTCCATATCCGGGCTTTGTAAATAGAGCTGCAATGAACATTTTGGTACATGACTCTTTTTGGATTTTGGTTTTCTCAGGGTATATACCCAGTAGTGGGATTGCTGGGTCATATGGTAGTTCTATTTGTAGTTTTTTAAGGAACCTCCATACTCTTCTCCATAGTGGCTGAACCAATTCACATTCCCACCAGCAGTGCAAGAGGGTTCCCTTTTCTCCACACCCTCTCCAGCATTTATTGTTTCTAGATTTTTTGATGATGGCCATTCTGACTGGTGTGAGATGATATCTCATTGTAGTTTTGATTTGCATTTCTCTAATGATTAATGATGTTGAGCATTCTTTCATGTGTTTGTTGGCATTCTGTATATCTTCTTTGGAGAAATGTCTATTTAGATCTTCTGCCTATTTTTGGATTGGGTTGCTTGTTTTTTTGTTATTGAGCTGCATGAGCTGCTTGTATATTTTGGAGATTAATCTTTTGTTAGTTACTTCATTTGCAAATATTTTCTCCCATTCTGAGGGTTGTCTTTTGGTCTTGTTTATGGTTTTCTTTGCTGTGCAAGAGCTTTTCAGTTTCATTAGGTCCAATTTGTTAAATTTTGTTTTTATTTCCATTTCTCTAGGAGGTGGGTCAAAAGGGATCTTTCTGTGATTTATGTCATAGAGTGTTCTGCCTATGTTTTCCTCTAAGAGTTTGATAGTTTCTGGCCTTACATTTAGGTCTTTAATCCATTTTGAGCTTATTTTTGTGTATGGTGTTAGGGAGTGATCTCATCTCATACTTTTACATGTATCTGTCCAGTTTTCCCAGCACCACTTATTGAAGAGGATGTCCTTTCTCCACCGTACATTCCTGCCACCTTTATCAAAGATAAGGTGTCCATATGTGTGTGGGTTTATCTCTGGGCTTTCTATCCTGTTCCATTGACCTATCTTTCTGTTTTTGTGCCAGTACCATACTGTCTTGATTACTGTAGCTTTGTAGTATAGTCTGAAGTCAGGGAGCCTGATTCCTCCAGTTCAGTTTTTCTTTCTCAAGTTTGCTTTGGCTATTCGGGGTCTTTTGTGTTTCCATACAGATTGCGAATTTTTTTTGTTCTAGTTCTGTGAAAAATGCCAATGGTACTTTGATAGGGATTGCATTGAATCTATAGATTGCTTTGGGTAGTAGAGTCATTTTCACAATGTTGATTCTTCCAATCCAACAACATGGTATATCTCTCCATCTATTTGTATCATCTTTAATTTCCTTCATCAGTGTCTTATAATTTTCTGCATACAGGTCTTTTGTCTCCTTAGGTAGGTTTATTCCTAGATTTTTTATTCTTTGTGTTGCAATGGTAAATGGGAGTGTTTTCTTGATTTCCATTTCAGATTTTTCATCATTAGTATATAGGAATGCCAGAGATTTCTGTGCATTAATTTTGTATCCTGCTACTTTACCAAATTCATTGATTAGCTCTAGTA
>NW_021698469.1:0-1176 GCF_005190385.1 Monodon monoceros
GCGTTCCCTTTTCTGTGCACCCTCTCCAGCATTTATTGTTTCTAGATATTTTGATGATGGCCATTCTGACCGGTGTGATATGACATCTCATTGTAGTTTTGATTTGTATTCCTCTAATGATTAATGATGTTGAGCAGGGCTTCCCTGGTGGTGCAGTGGTTGAGAATCTGCCTGCCGATGCAGGGGACACGGGTTCGAGCCCTGGTCTGGGAAGATCCCACATGCCACGGAGCAACTGGGCCCGTGAGCCACAACTACTGAGCCTGTGCGTCTGGAGTCTGTGCTCCGCAACAGGACAGGCCGTGATAGTGAGCGGCCCGTGCACTGCGATGAAGAGTGGCCCCCGCTTGCCGCAACTAGAGAGAGCCCTCGCACAGAAATGAAGACCCAACAGAGCCAAAAATAAATAAATTTATTAAAAACTGATGTTGAGCATTCTTTCATGTGTTTGTTGGCAATCTGTGTATCTTCTTTCGAGAAATGTCTATTCAGGTCTTCCGCCCATTTATGGATTGGGCTGTTGTTTGTTTGATATTGAGCTGCATGAACTGTTTGTAAATTTTGGAGATTAATCCTTTGTCAGTTGCTTCATTTGCAAATACTTTCTTCCATTCTGATGGTTGTCTTTTGGTCTTGTTTATGGTTTCCTTTGCTGTGAAAAAGCTTTGAAGTTTCAGTAGGTCCCATTTGTTTATTTTTGTTTTAATTTCCATTTCTCTAGGAAGTGGGTCAAAAAGGATCTTGCTCTGATTTATGTCATAGTGTGTTCTGCCTATGTTTTCCTCTAAGAGTTTGATAGTGTCTGGCCTTACATTTAGGTCTTTAATCCATTTTTAGTTTATTTTTGTATATGGTGTTAGGGAGTGTTCTAATTTCATACTTTTACATGTACCTGTCCAGTTTTCCCAGCACTACTTATTGAAGAGGCTGTCTTTTCTCCACCATATATTCTTGCGTCCTTTATCAAAGATAAAGTGACCATATGTGCGTGGGTTTATGTCTGGGCTTTCTATCCTGTTCCATTGATCTGTATTTCTGGTTTTGTGCCACTACCATACTGTCTTGATTACTGTAGCTTTGTAGTATAGTCTGAAGTCAGGGAGCCTGATTCCTCCAGCTCCATTTTTCATTCTCAAGATTGCTTTAGGTATTCGGGGTCTTTTGTGTTTCCATACA
>NW_021698470.1:0-1451 GCF_005190385.1 Monodon monoceros
AGGTCTTATATAAGCATATAGGGATTCTATTGGGCCTGGAAGCAAGGGGTACATGTAGAAACACCCCCACTCACGTCCCCTCTAACTGGCATCTTTCCCAGCGACCCACTGAGGATCCGGGGCTGATCAGCGCATTTATGCTTCTCATGCAAGAGGTTAGCAGGCAAGTCAACAGCCCGCATCCTGGCAGGGACAGCTGGTCTACAGTAGGGCAGGGCTGAGATATCATAAAGAGGAAGGAAGAATATGTTTAACTCTTTATACATCCGCTGGAATCATTTTGAAACGGGTCAATTTAGACAACATTTAGACAAGGGAAAACCCGAACATATAAATTTGAGTCTCTGCCTTTCATATATGACATTTTTTCCCCTATTTCAAAAAGTCTTTGTAATTGAGAGACTGAATGTGTAAGTCAAGAACCATGGAGGAGTACAGAGAGGTTCCCCAGGGAAAACTGCTATATGGAGAGGAAACCCCAGACCGTTAGAGGAAAGCAGTCCCTAACTAACATCTGCACCTGCTCCTGGGGCTGAAACACCCAGTTGTATGTCCTGAGTGCCCCCCTGCATCCCTCCTCCTGTCTCCCTGCAAGGAGGTTTGTGTCTGGGCTCACACTGACTTCCCCTCACTGTGTATCTTTCGCACAGTAATACACGGCCGTGTCCTCAGATCTCAGGCTGTTCATTTGCAGATACAGCGTGTTCTTGGAGTTGTCTCTGGAGATGGTGAATCGGCCCTTCACAGAGTCTGCATAGTATGTGCTACCACCATTCCAATTAATAGATGACACCCACTCCAGTCCTTTCCCTGGAGCTTGACGGACCCAGCTCATGGCATAATCATCAAAAGTAAATCCAGAGGCTGCACAGGAGAGTCGCAGAGACCCCCCTGGCTGCACCAAGCCTCCCCCAGACTCCACCAGCTGCACCTCACACTGGACACCTGCAAACACAGAGACATCCTGGTCAGGAGACTGTCACGCATCCACTGATTCCCTCACTCATATATACTCACATCCTCAGTGTCTCTTGCTCTCCATAAATTACCTTGTAAAATAGCCACAAGGACAGCCCAGCTCAGCCCAAAGTCCATGGTGAGTGTTCTGTCTTGAAGCTCGAATGGAGCACGTGGGAATCCGGGGCTGGAGCTCCTCTCCCAGAGCTGCAGGGTCAGGGCTGGTACTGCTTTATATCAGCAGAGGAAGGACCCTATTTGCATGAACTTCTAGTATATAAGAGGCTATGTCGTTGAATGTCCTCAGAAAGGGCAGGGTCTCAGAGCAGGTGTGAGAGTCTTGGATTTTGTGGTGTTGATAGCATTTGGGAAATATAACTTTCATTGTGTGATTGTTCCAGAGTAAACACTTAGGACCCATATGTCATCTTACATATGCACACACAGCCCGTGATGTAGCTGTCATTGTTACCCTCATATTAGAGGTGTAAACT
>NW_021698471.1:0-1513 GCF_005190385.1 Monodon monoceros
ACAGAAAGGTGGAATTCACTGCTGCGGAACAGAATAAAGAAAAAAGAATGAAAAGAAATGAAGACAGCCTAAGAGACCTCTGGGACAACATTAAACGCAAAAACATTCGCATTATAGGGGTCCCAGAAGGACAAGAGAGAGAGAAAGGACCAGAGAAAATATTTGAAGAGATTATAGTCAAAAACTTCCCTAACATGGGAAAGGAAATAGCCACCCAAGTCCAGGAAGCGCAGCGAGTCCCATACAGGATAAACCCAAGGAGAAACATACTGAAACACATAGTAATCAAATTGGCAAAAATTAAGGACAAAGAATAACTGTTGAAAGCAAAAAGGGAAAAATGACAAATGACATACAAGGGAACTCCCTTGTTTCTCAGCAGAAACTCTACAAGTCAGAAGGGAGTGGCATGATATACTTACAGTGATGAAAGGGAAGAACCTACAACCAAGATAACTCTACCCAGCAAGGATCCCATTCAGATTTGATGGAGAAATCAAAAGCTTTACAGACAAGGGAAAGCTAAGAGAATACAGCACCACCAAACCAGCTCTACAACAAATGCTAAAGGAACATCTCTAAGTGGGAAACACAAGAGAACAAAAGGACCTACAAAAACAAACTCAAAACAATTAAGAAAATGGTCATAGGAACATACATATCGATAATTACCTTAAACGTGAATGGATTAAATGCTCCAACCAAAAGGCACAGGCTTGCTGAATGTATACAAAAACAAGACCCATATATATGCTGTCTACAAGAGACCCACTTCAGACCTAGGGACACATACAGACTGAAAGTGAGGAGATGGAAAAAGATATTCCATGCAAATGGAAATCAAAAGAAAGCTGGAATAGCAATACTCATATCAGATAAAATAGACTTTAAAATAAAGAATGTTACAAGAGACAAGGAAGGACACTACATAATGATCAAGGGATCAATCCAAGAAGAAGATATAACAATTATAAATATATATGCACCCAACATAGGAGCACCTCAATACATAAGACAACTGTTAACAGCTATAAAAGAGGAAATCGACAGTAACACAATAATAGTGGGGGACTTTAACACCTCACTTACACCAATGGAGAGATCATCCAAAATGAAAATAAATAAGGAAACAGAAGCTTTAAATGACACAATAGACCAGATAGATTTAATTGACATTGACAGGACATTCCATCCAAAAACAGCAGATTACACTTTCTTCTCAAGTGCGCACAGAACATTCTCCAGGATACATCACATCTTGGGTCACAAATCAAGCCTCAGTAAATTTAAGAAAATTGAAATTATATCAAGTATCTTTTCTGACCACAACGCTATGAGATTAGAAATGAATTACAGGGAAAAAAATGTAAAAAACACAAACACACGGAGGCTAAACAATATGTTACTAAATAACCAAGAGATCACAGAAGAAATCAAAGAGGAAATCAAAAAATACCTAGAGACAAATGACAATGAAAACACGATGATCCAAAACATATGGGATGCAGCAAAA
>NW_021698472.1:0-1237 GCF_005190385.1 Monodon monoceros
GTGGAATCTAAAAGATACAACAAACTGGTGAATATTAAAAAAATAAGTAGACTCACAGATAAGGAGAATAAACTAGTGGTTACCAGTGGGAGAGGTGAAGGGTAATGTAGGGGTAGGGGAGTGGGAGGTACAAACTATTGGGTGTAAGATAGGATCCAAGAGGTATTGTACAACATGGGGAATATAGCCAATATTTTGTAATAACTGTAAATGGAAAGTAACTTTTAAAAATTGTATAAAAAATTAAATTTTTTTTAAAAAGAAGGTATTGCCAGGAAAATAAGAGACAAGATTGTTAATGAAGAAGAATAAAATATTTAACCAGGAAACTTGTATAAAATTGTCAAGAGGATGAACAAAAAAAAAAATCAAAAACAAAAACAAATGGGATAAATTAAAACCAAATACCAAGACAGGAGTCTTAACCCAGACAGATCCATTATTAATTTTATATGCTTGAATTAAGATTCTTCATGAAAAGGCAAAGATTGTCAGACCAGATGATGAAGTAAGACCACATTATATGTTGCTTATAAGAAACACAGTAACAAAAAAAGACATAGTGGCTGAAACTAAAATGTTGAAAATTACATACTATGAAAACACTAAGCTAAAGTAGGCTGTAGTGGCTATAATAATACCTGACAAGGTAGATTTCAAGTCAAATGTATTACCAGAGTGAAAAAGGGTATTTTATAATTAAAGGAGGATCAATTATTCAAGAAGATCTAGCAATCCTAAGTGTTTACCCACTAACAGAGCTATAAGATACTTGAAGAAAAATTGACAAAGCTAAAAATAGTAGACAAATCCATAATAAATGTTAAATATTTCAATAATACTCTCTTAGCAATTGATAGAGAAAGTGTAAAAAAAAGGAGTAAAGATACAGATATTTGATCAGTACTATCAACCAACTTAAGTGGATCTAATTGTCCTGACATCTAAAGGACAAATACAGCTTACCACTGAAGCTTAAATATCCCTCTCAAGTGTACATAGTACATTAACTAAGGTAATTAATAAGATGGACCATAAAAACAACTCTAAGTTAGTATAATTTAAGCAGAGTCTATTTTCTGACCCATGTTTATTCCAAGTACTCTTTATTCTTTTGTGTAGATCCCTATTTCCATTTGGTTGTTACTTTCTTTTTGTCTGAAGAACAACATTTAACATTTTTTTAGTATGGATCTCCTGGAGATAATTATCTCATATTTCATGTTATAAAATATTT
>NW_021698473.1:0-9288 GCF_005190385.1 Monodon monoceros
TATGCCCAGTAGTGGGATTGCTGGGTCATATGGTAGTTCTATTTGTAGTTTTTTAAGGAACCTCCATACTGTTCTCCATAGTGGCTGTATCAATTCACATTCCCACCAGCAGTGCAAGAGTGTTCCCTTTTCTCCACACCCTCTCCAGCATTTATTGTTTCTAGATTTTTTGATGATGGCCATTCTGACTGGTGTGAGATGATATCTCATTGTAGTTTTTTACTGGGCCTCTCTCCTTATTCAGGTTTGCCTGTTTACTCCCCAGCAGGTTGTGTAACATAACGAAGGACTTACTTACTAAGTCAAACAAAAGATCATATACATCTTTTTCCCAGGGCCAGCAACCTGCTTCTCTTACATTTACAAAACTAAGAAGGGTCAGTTAATATCTGCTCCAAATTGATGACCTTAACCTAGAACACATGGTTGCTTCTTGTAGGATAAAAAGGAAAAGAAAAGAAACTCTGGTAGGGCATCTCATTTCATTACAACTTAATTGAATATCATATTCCACTTAGCATTTTTCTAATCAGCCCATTATAAATGAATCACATAGAGACTGTATTTTTTTTTTTTAATGTTTAAATATCATGCCTTGAGAGGTTGAATACACTTTTCAATGATAATCACTGGTGAGGGAAGTATGCTGCCCCCTGCAGTGATTCTACAAATAGATTGCCCAATATCTCCTGTAGGAGTTGAGTAAGGAGAAGTAAGTAAACAGAAGGTAGTCTTCCTGTGTTTCTTGAAACGAACTTTGAGAGAACAAAGGTAGTAATTAGGATCCATTTTCTCTCCTCATCAAGACCCTCTGCTGAGCAAGCATTTACGAGAGATGGCATTTTTAATCAGTGATTGATAGCATCCACAGCTTTCAGGCAGGAGAATGTTCTTAGTGACCTCTGCCGACTTGAGGTATTGAGTTATGTTTCAAAAGCGTGGCAGTGCTAAGATGTCTAAGCTTGGGAAGTTTCAAGATCAACATTACCATGAATTGGTTGATGGTTTCAAAATGCAGATTAGCTCTGATGATGGATTGGAAGCTACAGGAAGAAATTATGGGAGAACAGTAGTTCTGAGTTATGAAAAGCCTTTTGATTCTGTTTTTAGAAAAAGCAACCAAGCTTCTTTCATTGTCTGCAATCTTCTTTAAAGTGGCCCCATTGGATTTTCCCTGAGTTTCCCAAGTTCTGTCCTCGACCCCACATCTTTTCTCTCCATCTCTTTTTTCCCTTAGTATTCCCGTATATTCCCATCTCTTAAAATACTAAACCCTTATATGCATGACTCCAAAATCTGTCTCTTTGGAAACCAGACTGTGCCTTAAACTGCCTACTGTATGCTTCCTCAGGTGTTAGGTACTTGAAACTCAACATGCCTAAAGCTAACTGAATGCCTTGCTTTCCAAATATCTTCCTTTTTGTCAATGTCATCATATACTACTCATCCATGCCCCAAGCCAAGGACTCACCCCCCTTTTCCTTACGCTATCAGCAACCATATTTCCTCACATTGCCAGGGACTGTAGTTCATTATCCAATCAGGCACAGTGTTCTGTGGATTCTATTTCCTAAATATCTTTCAAAAGTTTCCGTCTCCATCCCACTGCCCCCTCAGCCGCAGCAGCATCCATTGCCTGGATTATGGAATCTAAATTGGCCTTTCTGCCACAACGGTCTAATCTCTTTTTTCATCCTTTGCATTGCTGCAGAAATTACCTTTCTAAGTGAAACCTGATCTGATTGTGTCCTTGTCCTGCTTTAATATTTTATGTTTCCTTTGACTGCCAGTCTAGTCCTTGGCACCCATGTATCGTTGATGAAGCTTTTACTGACTTAAGGAAAAATTCTCTTGCCATCAGTATTGCATCTTGACACACACAGGGTGGTTTCCCTCTCTCTTCTCTGTATTGCCATCAACATACAATGTTTCTTTTAATTTTTTTTTACATTATCACCTAACCTTCATTTATTTTATTTATTTAAGAAAAATTTACCATATACCACGTGCTCTCCTAAGCACTTTAGAAATACTAACTCATTAAGTCTGAAACAACGCAAAACAAATTTTCCTGAAACTAAGTTGAAATATGTATGAATGGCACTACATAGAGACACCCACAAAAACATTTTTTACTACCAGATATTATTCATCACCTAAGCAAGAGTTCTTAGAAGCCCTGAGAGGTTGGGATGATGTCAGGACTTAATCTTGGGATTTGAAATTCCTTCTATTAATGTACTGTCCTTCCCTTTTCCCATCTGGCAGGCTTTTGCTTATTAACTGTGTATCGAGGATACTGAGCTCAATGGATTATAAACATAAATCGGCCATATATTTTCTGAACATTTGGTGGCATGTGATTTGGGCCATGTAATTTAACTTCTCTGTGCCTTGGTTTCCCTTCTGAAAGACAGAACAAATCATGTTACCTACCTCATAGAGTTGTTTTACAGCTCGAATGTGTTAATACATATAAAATGTCTAAAGCAGTACCTGGCACATAGTAAGCACTCAATAAAAGTTGGCCATAACTTTTATGCTCCTGTTTCCTTCTCTGGACCACAAGCTCTTTGATTCCCAAGAGCTTAGATAGCGTCTGGCACTTATTAGGTGTCTCCAAAATATTGGTATAATAATGGATAAAAAGTCATCAAAATAAGGATTCTAGGAATTAAACAGAACTGAAGTTGATTTGAACACATAATGCCTTTTACCCTGAGGATTTCAAAATGCATTCAGACAATACTTGATTCTCTTAGGAGACAATGACTATAGCCAATATCTCCATAACAGAGAGTATAATATAGCTAGATTCAATCACAGAGAGATTAAACTTCCTGGGACTAATGGAAGAATTTGAAACAGCTACTTCACTGGTAGACAGTGAGAATTCTAAATAGTTTAAGATGGCAGAATTAGCCCTTGTATATTTCCTTTACTGGTTTATCCCAGACATTTTTTTAAAGAGTGGCAATGGAATAGACTTTAAAGATAATAATTGCACTGAGCTCTGCAGGCTTTTATAAGATTTTTTTTTATCAGGTGCTTTGGAAAGCAAGTAGATCATGTTACCTACTTCCCATAGGCATTTTCCAGGTACTCAGATGGCATCAGAGCCCAGCTGTATCACAACAGAAAAACAAAACAAAAAATAGGGTTGTTCCCCCCCCCCCCACTGCATTCTAACAAATAAACAGAACTGCTGGTTGGGTATGGTTTAATTTGTCATAAGTGTCCTCCATTACTGCTTCTCTAAAGGTCATGAAAACAAAACCAAAATTAAAAAGGAAAAGTGAAATCAATGATAGTTATCTTTCCAAATAGTCAAATATTGGTAATATATAGACTAAACATCTAGGTGATGTTTAAATTTTTCCCCACTTTTTATCTACATTTCTACCCAAAGATTGAACCCTGTATGGAAAAGCTCAACCATTAGCCTACAAAAGCTGAATCAACAGAGTTAATCATCACAGAAAGTATAGTTACTTATTGAATTAGAGGTGGTCATGGGGGGAGAAAATGAGGAAACCTTAGCCAAAGTCAATGGTCTTGTGGTTGGATTTTTCTGGATTTATACGAATGAAAAAAAAATGTGCTTCTGTCCAGAAGATCGATTCCAAAACAAATAAAAACACTGTCACACTAGCCTTAAAGAGATGCCCTCACTTTCAATAAGGGCCTGGGAGGAGGAAGGTCCTTGGAGAATTATCTAGGAGTGGATGACATACAAAAATTATGACATACAAAAAACGTACAAACAAAAAAATTTTGTTTGCTAAACATTCTTGACCTTACGTCCTCTATAAAAATAGTTTCTTTCATTGCAGCTGAGAAAGCTGTGATTTTTCTGTCTCGTCAGTCTAGGCTGGCCTCCTTCATCGTGGTGAAGATGGGTGTGATTTTATAAAAGAAAAAGTTGGCAAGTTTAGTCATCTCCTATTCTAATGACTCAAATACACTGTTTCTTCCTGCCCCCATTCAGAATCCTCAACCAAGAAAGCACATAATATGATTCAAGCTCAAAGTTTTTGAGGGTGTCTGAGACCCAGCGTATAAAATATTTCGTTGTTCCTGTCTTGTTTGACCCCCTTTCCCTACCCCTGACTTATTAGGTTCCACGCTGCCAGGGAGCCCTGTGGTATCAGTCCGAACATTTTGATGTAATCCCGCCACTGTGGCTATAGCTATCTAAACTGGAGGATTTATTAGTTGTGAACGTTCATTTTTGTTTTTTCTGGTCCAGTGCCAGTAAATAAGTCACCCAAACCATGGCTGAGTGTCATTTGATAGGAAAAGGCTGAGATCACAAGGAAGCTTTCTGTCTTTCAACCGAAAAAAAAAAAAAAAAAAACCAAAAACTGCTGAGGTAAGCAGTGTCAAGCCCAGCTGCATCAACATGATGGTGGTAAGACAAATGTGGGCTTTCACTGCTGGATATGGGGCTAGAGGACAACCAGCCTGTAAACCCTCTGCAAGCCCAGGAACAGCTGAATTAATGCAAGTAGCAAAGTAGCAAGGGATTGCTTTTTCAAACTACTAGCTCTGAGAAGGAAAATCCTCCGTCCATTGCCATCTCTCTAGTACATAAACACAGCTCATCGGAAAGGACTAGAGATCAAAATCTCCTACACACACACATATAAATACATGCACACACACACACACACACACACACACTGTTGTTTCAGCTCCATTAGAAGAATATGATGAAATCAATCCCGTCTGTGAGTTGGGGACCCACTGGCTGGACGGTGTGGAGCAGGGAGGCCAGAAGTAGGACATGGGTTTGTAAGAGGCCATTAGGAGAGCCAGGATGGGAGAAGCGGAGGAGGACCGCGAGGAGGTCTGAACTTGGGAGGGGACCACTCTCTCGCCACAGGCGCGCCAGCTCCCTGTGACTGTTGCCTGGGCGATGGCTGGGGGATTATCAAGAATGCTTGGAGCCGGTATCCTTCTTTTGGACTCATGGATGGAGCAGAAGGGGGTGGATGGCTTTTCTCTTTCTGTTTCTTCCTTTCATATTCAGCAGATTAGAGCGGGGGGTTGCTGTGGCGACGACACGGAGGAGGGCTCCCCGCACACCTGCACCACCAACGGGAGCCCGCCAACGTGGACTTAGGCTCTCCCGGGGGGCAGGTTTTTTTGCTGTGGGAAACACAACAACAACAGCAAAAAGAGTAAGGGAGAGAGAGGGAGATGGAGGAGGGAACGGAAAAAAGGGAGGGAGAGAAGGAAGAAAACACACTAAGGGTTCAAGCAATGGCACTCATGCTCTTTCATGAAACAGGATAGGAATCCATGAGATGAAGAGATGGTACCCCAGAACCCCTGCCCAAGTAGCCTTGTGGGACTGTTTAGGGATGACAGTAAGTAGGGAGACAGACACCCACATCCTAGAACCACCAACTGCACACAGCATGGAGGAATGAAATCCTAAAAGCACGGAGAGCTTGAAAGCTACAACTGAGTTAAGAGTTTACTTTACTCTTACCTAAGAGTAAAGGAGTAGAGGGCTAATTGGAAAGTTACTCCATGACTATCCAGAACTAAAAGAGATTCACCATTTCTGCAGATCGACTTCCTAATGGAAAGGAGTGCTTTCTAATGTGGAAAAAAATAATATAATGTGCTTTCTTTTTAAGTTGAGAGAGAGAGAAGAGGGGAAATGGGTGCTGGGGAAGGAGGGACTGATGGGCTCCCGAAGTCTCCAGTATAGTCCTCTGCAATGTTCTGGCGTGGCTCCAGGTTCTGCTAATGAAGAAGTCAGCTCCACACAGCGTCCCGGCCTCACCTCCCTCCTGTACCCTGGGCTCTGCCTTCATTCTGAGCTTCCTCATGTCTCTTCCTCTTCCTGTCTGGTGATGGCCTTCTGCATTATTGTCTCTGTTTCCATTAACAAAACATCACAACACTTCAGCCTGTCCAAAGCGCTCTACAATGACAATATTTACAGAAGGTTAAATAAAATATGGATAGAGTGATTGATAGCGAATATGCCATAGACCTTTTGAACTTACAGCATGCTGGCTTTGTTTGTTTTTTAAACTCAATTCTCCAGGCAGCTTCAGCTATTTTAATATCTCTTAAACAATCCACTTACAGGAAGAGATGATTGGAGAGAAACATTCTTTTAATTTTTTATTCTCTTTTCCAAGCAACGTGATTAGCAGTCAGTGGACCTTATGTCTTCCACTTTCTGTCTGCTAAAACCAAGAGCATTTTCTTGGGAAACTGTGTCACAACAGATGGAGATGAGACAATTGACTGTCCCATCAGCACATACACAAATGACATTGTACTCTTGTTCTTGAAGTTTTTACATATCCTCGTATTGACTCCAGCTGAATGAATGTAGAAAGATGATCTAATCTCAGAGTATAGCTTGTTTTCATGGAAGTATATATCTGTCTGTTTCTTTAATAGAGAGCTTATAAAATATTTTCACAAGAAAGATAGCTACATATTAGATCAGGGCTTGGCAAATGTTCTCTGTAAAGGGCTAAATATTTTAAGCTTTGTGGTCCATGAGGTCTGTAGCAACAAAACTCTGTTATTGACAACATGTTAATGAATGGCATGGCAATATTTCAATAAAGTTTTATTTACAAAAATAGGCAGCAGGCCCATTTGGCCTGTGTGCTATTGTTTGCCGACCCCTAGCACTAGGTCTGTCCTCTTCTAGGTATAAGATACTGATTAGGTTAGAATCCTCTGTAGCTCTCTCAGAAAATTTCAGTATTCCAGTACCATTCTTTTCAGTTCCTAATCTTATACTGATATTCAGTAACCAAGAACAAATAAGCAGAGCACTTGTCCAACTGAAGTAAATATCCAACCTGCCCAGGGACTAGAATCTAGGGGGAGGACAGGAATAAAGACGCAGACATAAAGAATGGACTTGAGGACACAGAGAGGGGGAAGGTTAAGCTAAGACGATGTGAGAGAGTGGCACTGACATATATACACTACCAAATGTAAAATAGATAGCTAGTGGGAAGCAGCCGCATAGCACAGGGAGATCAGCCCGGTGCTCTGTGACCACCTAGAGGGGTGGGATAGGGAGGGTGCGAGGGAGACGCAACAGGGAGGAGATATGGGGATATATGTATACGGATAACTGATTCACTTTGTTATACAGCAGAAACTAACACAACATTGTAAAGCAATTATACTCCAATAAAGGTGTTTTAAAAAAAGAAAAAAAATCAAATAAGAATACAGTGTAGAAGGACAGAACACATTTGAACTGTTGCAGTATATGATTGTCTAGTCTTATAATGCCTGATCACTCGGTATATAAATGACTATTTAGAGTACATTTAAAAAGAGTAGAATTTGCCCTTCTTGATGGTCATGGATTTCAAAGGCCTATTTGGTGCCCGATTTTCTACAGAGTCTTATGCCAAAATGTCTAATATAACAGGGAGGCAAGCAGTGCATTTAAACATGTTTTGTCGACTGGGCACCATATGTAAAAGTGACGGCCAGGACTCCTTGCCAGTTCTCTTTCAAAGGGGAGGATGGGTCGCCAAAGATTCAAGCAACTTGAAGTGCAACTCATGTTAGAGAAGTCAGCAGGTAAGGGCTTACCTGTGTGATTCTACATTTCATTCTGAAAATGGTTTCTTTCCTAAATAAGGATTTTCATTATTACTATCTCTGAAATTTATCCTTTATTTTTAAGAGTTGTATATGTTATGTTTGCTATAATTTTGCACAGAGACAGCAAAAGGAAGTGGGGACATATGTTCACCTCATTCCAGTGTATGAATTCCAATGTGGATTATAATGTTGAGACCCCATATGTGGTGTTATTCAAGACTAAAGAGCCCATTCTTTGGAAATTACATTAATATCTGACTATGGAGTTTTGAAAATTTGCCCTGTGGAAACCTGGAGAACAGTTACCTTTGTCCATAGGGATGGAATTTGTCCAGAGAAACATTCCTACTGCCTGTTACTGGGCAATAAATAAGGATTGGGAAGGCTGAATCCCAAGCAGAACAGTTATGAGCCATAGCATTCCCACAAGACTTGGTGGTAAGAAACAACAAATAAAGATTGGAAGAATGGATTTGAATTTCTTGAAAAGCATCCCAGTAATACCTGGGGTAGAAACTTGAGGAAAATCTAGGGTTGTTTTTTATTTTTATTTTTTAGCCAGTTTGGGATTCAAATTATGGCGATTCTTCCCAACCTGGTAAATCCAGGGACATCGAGTTATATTACTTATTATGGTCCTTCCTTAAGATGAACCAACTTAAAGCCCGGGACTGCTTCATCTGGGACATAAATATAGACAAAGTAGCCATTCAGTCAATAAGACATGTGAAGATGAGGATTATATAGGATAAAGGATGGGATTCCGTTTTCTGAAAATAGTAAGTGTACAAAAAGGTTCAGAATGGGAGCTTCCCCTCCCCCAGTTGACAGCTTGTAAGAGGTGGAAAGATGCAAGAGCTCAATGCTACTCTTCTAGTCAATCAGTATTAAATGTAAGGTTGAACTAAGTTAACCAGAATATTATGCATAAAACCCAGAAACAACATGATGCTCTCATTTTTGATTTGTGATCAACACAAAATAATTTGAGATTAAGATTAGACCTACATAATGCCTATAATTTTATATTAAAATGATGAGGAATTTTGAAATAGGACCCATTCCAAGAAGCCATTTTCCAGATGAACTTATAATGGCAAGGGCTTTGGACAGACACTTTTGATGTCACTGATAAAGTCATGTATCAGTAAAGTCTTTTTTTTTTATTTTACATATCTATTGGAGTATAATTGCTTTACAATGGTGTGTTAGTTTCTGCATTATAACAAAGTGAATCAGTTATACATATACATATGTTCCCATATCTCTTCCCTCTTGCCTCTCCCTCCCTCCCATCCTCCCTACCCCACACCTCAAGGTGGTCACAAAGCACCGGGCTGATCTCCCTGTGCTATGCGGCTGCTTCCCACTAGCTATATACCTTACGTTTGGTAGTGTATATATGTCCATGCCTCTCTCTCGCTTTGTCACAGCTTACCCTTCCCCCTCCCCGTATCCTCAAGTCCATTCTCTAGTAGGTCTGTGTCTTTATTCCTGTCTTACCCCTAGGTTCTTCGTGACATTTTTTTCCCTTAAATTCCATATATATGTGTTAGCATACGGTATTTGTTTTTCTCTTTCTGACTTCACTCTGTATGACAGACTCTAGGTCCATCCACCTCATTACAAATAGCTCAATTTCGTTTCTTTTTATGGCTGAGTAATATTCCATTGTATATG
>NW_021698474.1:0-920 GCF_005190385.1 Monodon monoceros
GAAGCGGCCTGCGCCCTCCATAACGCTCCCGCCCCCTGCAAGAGCGAAACGGCGGAGGGGCGGCATTTTCCGTATGGAGCTGTGGAGAGACACCCCAGCAGACAGGTGGCGGCGACGGGGCTGTGCTCCAGTGGGTTAGGCCAGGTGCAGTTCGCGTGGCTCGCGGATCGCACGGACGGCACCCGAGTCCGCGTCCATGTCTGGGTCTCGTCAGGCCACGTCCGGAGCGTCTGGTGTGCTGCTGCCTTCCAGGTTCGCCTTCTGGCCTCCGGGTCGGTCAGGCAGTCGGGGAGCGCCTTGTCAGAAGCTTGCTGTGGTGGGAGGGGCCTGAGGAGCTGGGGCCTGCAGAGGTACCCGGCGGGGGCAGAGATAGCCGCTGCCACCACGGGCGACCAAAGGAGAATGCAGAGCGGGAGGCCAAAAGCGTATAGCACCCGGTATTCCCAGGAGGTCTCCCATCAACCTACTAAACAGGCCCGACCCTGCTGAGCTTCCGTGAGTGAGCCGAGATCACGCTCCTCTGGGCTGGTTTGGCAGTAGATGGCTGCAGGCTCGCGGGCTGCTTCTTGACGCGCGGCTTAGCAGGCGCTTGGGCCTTACGTCAGGCCCAGCGACCCGCCCTAACCGGCAGGTCCCCGAAGCCCACCTAGACAGGGAAACGGAGGTCTAGGGTACAGGGCGTTCGCGGAGATGTTGGCGACCACCCAGCCCTGGGCGGGCAGGACCCAGCAAACATTTCGGCGCTTGGCGCCCCACCCCAGATCCCGCAGGCCGCTCACGAGGACGTGGCCGCAGAGGCTTCAGGGCCCGGGGCCCGCGGTCCCTTGTGCATCCCACCTGCCCGCCCACGCTGTGCTAGACGCTAACCCGGAGGCGAACGTGCCCGGCCCTCCTACTCGACAGAAGCAGGCCCGAAAACA
>NW_021698474.1:1020-1693 GCF_005190385.1 Monodon monoceros
GCGAACGTGCCCGGCCCTCCTACTCGACAGAAGCTGGCCCGAAACCACTGGGAGCCACCATTGAGTTGGAACGGCCCCTAAGAACCAGCAACGCCACCCTTGCCCCCACGCCACAGTTCCGAGCTCAGTACCCCGCCCCAAATGGCCGGCAGCCCCGGGGAAGCGGCCTGCGCCCTGCATACCGCTCCCGCCCCCTGCAAGAGCGAAACGGCGGAGGGGCGGCATTTTCCGTATGGAGCTGTGGAGAGACACCCCGGCAGACAGGTGGCGGCGGCGGGGCTGTGCTCCAGTGGGTGAGGCCAGGTGCAGTTCGCGGGGCTCGCGGGCCGCACGGACGGCACCCGGGTCCGCGGCCATGACTGGGTCGCGTCAGGCCACACCCGGAGCGTCTGGTGTGCTGCTGCCTTCCAGGGACGCCTTCTGGCCGCCTGGTCGGTCAGGCAGGCGGGGAGCGACTCGTCAGACGCTTGCTGTGGTGGGCGGGGCCTGAGGAGCTGGGGCCTGAAGAGGTACCCGGCGGGGGCAGAGATAGCTGCCGCCGCCGCGGGCCACAAATGGAGAATGCAGAGCGGGAGGCCAAAAGCCTATAGCACCCGGTATTCCCAGGAGGTCTCCCATCCACCTACTAAACAAGCCCGACCCTCCTGAGCTTCTGTGATTCAGCCAAGATCAA
>NW_021698475.1:0-1509 GCF_005190385.1 Monodon monoceros
GGAGAGTCAGTGCCTTTAACCTCCTGTTTGGCACAGTTTGCAATTTCTGCGCAAGATGAACAGGAATAGGGAGAACCAATGAGAGACTAGCTGTAGGTGTCTGTATGGGCAAATGTATCGCTCATTGCCCACCAGGAAGAGGAATTAAACAAAGGCTCAACATGCCCTGCCGGAAACATATAAGGGACTGAAGCAATCCTGCGGTTTTGCAGCCAGCTCAGAAGAATGCGAGTTGAAGAAAGGAGCTCAGGGGCACTGTAATTCACAAACGTGAAGAGTTATGAATGACAGCTATCGTCCAAAAATATATTGAAGTAAATCTGCGAAGAGGACTAGAAAGCGAGGCAGAATTCCAGGAAAACGATTTCAGGGAGTAGCCAGGAATTGCACTTAAAGCATAGGAAAAGAGGCAGAATGATGACAATGATGCACTTGGCCTAAAAGGGCGTATGCGTTTTTTCCTGAATATATTCAGGAAAAAATGCATACGCACTTTTTGGCCAAACAAGCAAGCGTGTACAGGAAATCTGCACTACAATGAAGTCTCACTGAGCCCCAGTCAAAAGGGCCATCTGAAAAAAGTGTAAAATCCAGAAAGACAGGACAGGCCATGGAGAACAGGGAGCCTTATTATGCTGATTTGCGGGATGTAAATTGCCAACAGCCACACTGGAGAAGTGTATGGTGTTTCCTGAAACACGTAGGAAAAAAAGCAACACAACCTATGGCACTTCCACTTATGGACCTATAGATTACGGACATTAAAATCAAAAACACACATCCACCCCAAAGTTTGGGACGGCTCTGTTTACAAGAACCTCATCTACGGTACGAGTTAAATATCCCAGAAAGCGAAAAATGGATAAAGAAGTTGTGGTACGTACGTACAATGGAATATCACTCAGCAATGAAATCTATGTCACCAGGCCCATAGCGGCATAATGAGAGTATTCAGGTACGATGATTCTACGTGAAATAAGTCACACAGAAAAAGAAACATCGTAAGGTATCACTAATACATGGAATGTAAACTTGGCTACACATGTACTGAATTACAAAACAGAACAGGGTCTTAAATTTAGAAAACCAACTTATGCTTGCTTATGGGGAAAGGTGAGTTGGGGTGCTGCATAAAACCAGAGATTGAAATTAGTACAGATACCGTTCCATAAGCCAAATAAGTAATAGACAAGACCTACTCCTTGCTCAACGAAATGGACTCAACACCCCATATTCAACGCCTAGGAATATACCTGACTAGTAAGAATCTTAAAACCCATGGATTTATATGTCTCCGTAAGAGAATCAAGCGTGTGTACAGCGGCATAAAGGCAGCAGTGAAAATCCGATAAATCCCATTATCAAAATAATTTTCAAATACAAAACACAATGACAGTGAAATAGAGAGCAATTCTTAAATAATTCATTCAGGGCTTGTGATGCAACCTGGATTTACCACATCTACAGCCAGAGCTGGGTGAGACATAAAGCTGGACACTTCGGGCTGAT
>NW_021698476.1:0-2417 GCF_005190385.1 Monodon monoceros
CCTTACTCTAACCCGTCCCATAATCCTAAACCGTACGCTAACACTAACCCGTACGCTAACACGTTCGCTCACCCTAACCGTTGTTGTATGCTAACCTGTACCCTAAACCGTCCCCGTCCCCTAATTCTAATCCTAACCCGAACCCTAACCCTTACCCAAAGCCTTACACTAACACGTCCACTAATCCTAATCCGTACGCTAACTCTAACCCGCACCCTAACACGTACGCTCACCCGAAACTGTTGTCATACCCTAAACTATACCCTAAACCGTCCCCGTCCCCTAATGCTAACCCTAACCATAACCCGAACCCTAACCCTTACCCGAAGCCTTACCATAACCCGTGCCCTAATCCTAACCTGTACGCTAACACTAACACGTACCCTAACACGTACGCTCCCCCTAAACCGTTGCGTACCCTAACCTGTACCCTAAACAGTCCCCGTCCCCTATTCCTAACCCTAACCCTAACCCGAACCCTAACCCTTACCCGAAGCCTTACCCTAACCTGTCCCCTAATCCTAACCCGTACGCTAACACTAACCTGTACCCTAACACGTACGCTCACCCTAAAATGTTGTCATACCCTAACATGTACCCTAAACCGTTCCTGTCCCCTAAACCTAAACCTAACCGTAAACTGAAACCTAACCCTTACCCGAAGCCTTACCCTATCCCGTCCCCTAATCCTAACCCATACGCTAATACTAACACGTACCCTAACACGTACGCTCACCCTAAACCTTTGTCTTACCCTAACGTGTACCATAAACCGTCCCCGTCCCCGTCCCCTAACCCTAACCCTAACCCGAACCCTAACCCTTATCCGAAGCCTTACCCTAACCCGTCCCCTAATCCTAACCCGTACGCTAACACTAACCCGTACCCTAACACGTACGCTCACCCTAAACCGTTGTCGTACCCTAACCTGTACCCAAAAGCGTCCCCGTGCCCTAACCCTAACCCTAAACCGAACCCTAACCCTTACCCGAAGCCTTACCCTAACGCGTTCCCTAATCCTAACCCGTACACTAACACTAACCCATACCCTAACACATACGCTCAGCCTAAACCGTTGTCGTACCCTAACCTGTACCCTAAACCGTCCCCGTCCCCGTCCCCTAAACCTAACCGTAACCCGAACCCTAACCCTTACCCGAAGGATTACCCTAACGCGTCCCGTAATCCTAACCCGTACGCAAACACTAACCCGTGCCCTAACACGTTCGCTCAACCTAAACCGTTATCGTACACTAACCTGTACCCTAAACTTTTCCTGTCCCCGAAACCTAAACCTAACCCTAACCCTAACCCTAAACCTAACCCGAGCCTTACCCTAAGCAGTCCCCTAATCCTAACCCGTACGTTAACACTAAACCGTACCCTAACACGTACGCTCACCCTAAACACGTTGTTGTAACCTAACCTGTACCCTAAACCATCCCTGTCCCCTAACCCTAACCCAAACCCTAACACTTACCCTAACCCATCCCCTAATCCTAATCTGTACGCTAATACTAACACGTACCATAACACGTACGCTCACCCTAAACCATTGGCGTACCCTAAACTGTACCCTAAACCGTCCCCATCCCCGTCCCCTAAACCCTAACCCTAACCCGAACCCTGACCCTTACCCGAAGCCTTACAGTAGTCCATCCCCTAATCCTAACCCGTACGCTAATACTAACATGTACCCTAACACGTACGCTCACCCTAAACCGTTGTCATACCCTAACCTGTACCCTAAACCGTCCCAGTCCCCGTCCCCTAACCCTAACCCTAATCCGAACCCTAACCCTTACCCGAAACCTTACCCTAACCCGTCACCTAATCCTAACCCGTACGCTAACACTAACCCATACCCTAACACGTACGCTCAACCTAAACCGTTATCGTACCCTAACCTGTACCCTAAACCGTCCCCGTCCCCTAACCCTAACCCTAACCCGAACCCTAACACATACCCTAAGCCTTACCCTAACCAGTCCCCTAATCCTAACCCGTACGCTAATACTAACACGTACCCTAACACGTACGCTCACCCTAAACCGTTGTCGTAGCCTAACCTGTACCCTAAACCGTCCCCGGCCCCGTCCCCTAACCTTAACCCTAACCCGAACCCTAACCCTTACCCGAAGCCTTACCCTAACCCGTCCCCTAATCGTAACCCGTACGCTAACAATAACCCGTACCCTAACACGTACGCTCACCCTAAACCGTTGTCGTACCCTAACCTGTATCCTAAACCGTCCCCGTCCCCTAACTCTAACCCAACCCGAATCCTAACCCTTACCCGAAGCCTTACCCTAACCCGTCCCCTAATCGTAACCGGTATGCCAACACTAACCTGTACCCTAACACGTACGCGCACCCTAAACCGTTGTCAAACAGTAACCTGTACCCTAAACCGTCCC
>NW_021698477.1:0-1036 GCF_005190385.1 Monodon monoceros
TTTTTTTTTAGTAAAATACACATAACAGTTACCATCTTTACCTTATTTGAATACAGTTCAGTGGTGTTAAATACATTCATAATATGCTACCATTACAACCATTCATCTCCAGGATCACTTTCATCTAGTAAAACTGAAACTCTATTCTCATTCAACAATAACTACCATTCTATCCTTCCCCAGAGCCCCTGAAAACCATCATACTACTTTCTGATGCTATGATTTTGAACACTAAGTGAAATCACACAATATTTGTTATTTTGTGACTGGCTTATTTTACTTAACAAATATTCTTTCATTTTGTAGCATATGTCAGAGTTTAATTTTCTTTATAAGGATTAATAATATTCCATTTTATGTAAATACCAGATTTTGCTATCATTCATCCATCTAAGAACACTTGATTTGCTTCCATCTTTTACTAATAAACTATGTTAACTATAATAAAGTTAATGCTACTATAAACATGGATGTACAACTATCTCTTTTAAATTCTTCTTTCCAACTCTTTTAGGTACACAGAAGACAAACTGATGGATAATATTTTAATTATATTTTTAACTTTTTGAGAAATTGTCAGACAGTTTTCCATAGGAGCTATACCATTTTACATTCCAACTGACAGTGCCTAAGGGTTCCAATTTTTCCACATCCTCACCAACACTTGTTCTTTTTTTAATAGTAGTCATCCAAATCGTTTTGAGATAGTGTTTCATTGTGGATTTGATGTATATTCTTCTAATAATTAGTGATGTTGAGCATCTTTTCATGTATTTATTGGCTATGTGCATACCTTTTTAGAGAAATGCCTATACAAGTGTTGTGGTGTTCGTTTTTATGTTGTTGAGGAGTTCTCTGTATATTCTGGATATTAATCCCTTATCATATATATGACTTGCAAATATTTTCTCCAACATTTTGGGCTGCCTTAATATTCTATTGAAAATATTTTTTGGTGTACAATCTAAAAACTAAGTCTAGGAAAGGATAAAGAAGTTGTGGTAAATATATACAATGAAATCTTAGCCATAAAAAA
>NW_021698478.1:0-3325 GCF_005190385.1 Monodon monoceros
TATTCATGTCAATGACTTTGTATTCTATAAGTTATTAAAAGGCAGGGGAACAGGAATTTTATAAAGGTTTTTTCTTCTGTGAAAATTGTTCAGAAGCTACATGATCTCACGTGGACCAGTAAAGTACAACAGACTACAAGAGTAGACCTGAGTACTGACCCCTCTCTAGGGGCCACCAAACGGGGCTGTTTCCCTCTGCCTATCCAACAGAATGTGTATCTTCATTGCTTTCCTTTCAATTATGTCTTGCTTTTCTATTGTTTGAAGAGTAGACTCTTGGCCTTCAAGGAGGTACTCTTGGCAGTTTCAGCTGTTAGCTGGTAACCCAGCATGTCTTCAATATCTTAGTGACTAGTGACTTTGCCAAGGCCTGGATTGAACCATGGAGACTTCAGGGCTGGTAGGCAGGAGAAAATCTCTTAGTTCCAAGTGAGCCAAGCTACCTGTGCAACATCACCATTCCATATGTCATTCCATATCAGTCCTCACGTTTTACCTTATTAAAATTCTAACAGAGTCACTTAAAAGATCTCCATCTTGCAAAGCTCCAAGACCTGGGCCCCGATCCCCGATCAGCTGTTAAAACCCAGCAACCTGATTACAGATAGTGTTTGCAGACATTCCTAGGACAGCCACAGTTTCACTGTCTTCTTTCTGCTCTGGTTTTCAGCTTCTTTTTGCTGTTGGCCCCTGGCAGTTTCCATTCTTTTCTTATCATACCATCTGAGGTGCTGAGATGATATTGATAAATTTATTCAACATTTTCAGCTTGTTAATAGGAGAACTTTAGATGGTCTATTCTACTATTTCTTCCCACTCAGAAATAAATGTATACCAATACTCTGCACCCTAGTAGGAGAGGACTAATGAAAAGGAGGCATCTGGTTATAAAGTATGCTAAAAAAAAAATGTATTTAGCCACCATCATAGTTATGTATTTCTTGAGAACCTGCTGTGCATCAGAAACTGAACTAGTAGCTGGGACTGAAGGGGATTAGACGCTGAGCCCTTGATGATACATTCTGAACGTTAAGTCCTATAATGCACATATGGATAAAACATACCATAGTACACAGGCAAGGAGAACTCTCTGGGTCTAGGAAGCCAGATGAGATTTTCCAGAGGAGCTTGTATCTAAGAAATTCTTCCTGCACAACCCATCTCAGGGTATCTGTCGATTTTAATTTTACATTTCCCAAGAAGGTTGTTGCAAACCCACATATGTGAGATCACTGGCACCCTCCCACCCCAAGGGGTGAACACGGGAGGAGTGGAACAACTCCGTTTCCTCTTTTCCTCAGATGACTGCAATGAGCAGAAAATGCCTGGCTTTAGCATT
Source organism: Monodon monoceros (assembly GCF_005190385.1). Lineage (NCBI taxonomy): Eukaryota > Metazoa > Chordata > Mammalia > Artiodactyla > Monodontidae > Monodon > Monodon monoceros. The sequence continues at coordinate 1,340 of NW_021698478.1, forward strand.
CTAGGGCCCAGAAATAAATGTTTCTGGGTTGCAGGCATCTGCTGATGGGATGGGAGCGCAGTGCTGCTTCCTCCTGGCAAAATCAGCTTCTAGGAAAATATGGGCCAGCCGAGCCCCAAGGCCAGAAGGAGCTATAGTACCAGGTAGCTTATTTGGGTAAACTTTTAACCTGCAACTGAGAAAAACAGAAGTGAAGTTGGGGGGGGTCTAGGGGAATTGAGATTATATATATGATCCTTTCTCTGTTTCTACATTGGATCGTTGGGTTCACTTCATTGTTAACGTTCTTGCACCTAAGCCCTTTTTATAGAGGTGCCAAAGGAATCTTTGCATTCCCAAGAAATTAGAAGGTTAATGGAATAATCAGAGAGTGGTAGCATGGTTTAGCAGAAAGAACATCAAGAATCAAGAAATCTGGGCTACGTTCCCAGGATTGTTACAACTAGCCTTGCAAACAAGACATTTCACTGTTTTAAGGGGCCACTTCAGCATTTGTAAAATGAGAGTTTTGTACTAAATAGTATTCAAGAATCCATCCAGCCTTTGAATTTTATGCATCTATGGTCCTTAAAAAAAAAAAGAAAGCAACTAATGTTCTGGTCATCAAGAGTCCCTGAGGGGCCTCAAAGACCTCTGAATTTTGCCCCTGAGATTCGCAGGTGAAGCAATGGACACGTGGGCAGATCCAAGGGCTGAAAGAACCAGGCTGGAGGTCACCATTCATTGGAGAGCCAGAGAACTTCCATCTGCTGCATGGACTTCACTGGGTGTGGCACCACAGCTGCCTTGGAAGATGGCTTCTTTTGGCCTGATGTAGCCTAATCAATATGAAGAACTGGGTGTGGGTCTGATTTGTCATTCACATAACGAGAAGGTTTCGATGGGAAATGATGTAGGAGAAAGAAAATAGTGTTAGGCATTATACAGAAATGTGATTAGCGTCTTCTCCTGTTTTAACACGCTCCTCAAGATTACTTATCGGGCTTCTGTCCCATGCTTTACCTATAGGGGTATAATCACTTTGGGCTGATATCTCAATCTTTATGTTAGTAGAGCAGAGGGTCTGAAGCCCAAACTAACCTTTCTAGAACATCAGTGTGCTCATGGGTTCTGTTGCAAGCTGTAGAAGAAAAATGTTCTTAATCTAATTCACATAATAGAGGTACTATCAGCCAATCAGTCAAAGTTTAGGGAACTCTTCCTGACAGTGGGCTCTGTGATGAGCAGTCTGGGACAACCTGCCTATCTATTTTTACCCTCTTCTTTCACTTGCACAGTTTTCTCAGGCCCCTCTACCCCTCTGAATCATCCAGTGCTACACTCTTTTTCATGTGGGCTAGATGTAGCAAAGCCGGCCCCTGAAAGCTCATGTCGTCCTTTCCGCATCCCCACCCGCCCCAAATCTGGACTAGGTACTTCTGTCTGCATCTCTATGCTAGCACTTGTCATCATAAGCTATAACTGCAAGTGGGGGCTTCTCTTGAGGACCGGAGCCATGTTTTATTTCTCTCTGTACCCTCATAACAATGCCTGGTACAAATAGGTGAGGAATAAATGTTGAGTGAGTGAATAAATGACTACATCCATAGGCAACAGACAGAGCTACCATTCCTATACCCAGCTCCCCAGAACAATTTAAACAGAAAATATCACCAGATAATATAACATAAAGGAGAAATTATCTTACTTCTGAGAAGTAAAGTCATATGGATGGGATAGACTGACAGCCTTTCCTCTTTGTATTTCATCAGTTATGCACTTCCATTCATATGGCCACCTCAACTGCCTGGAACATAGCCAGTTGGCAAGAAAAGCGTTCCTATAACAACTGAAATAGGTATCATCAAGCTCATACATCATAAGAAGAGCAACCCAGCCTCTCTCTCAGAGTTAGGTATTCACTTTAGGTATAATTCTACAAAGCTTGACCCATGAGGGTGTGTGTGTGTGTGTGTGTGTGTGTGTGTGTGTGTGTGTGTGTGTGTG
>NW_021698479.1:0-1047 GCF_005190385.1 Monodon monoceros
AATGAGAGATAACAATCGAGGGGAAATACAATTAGTATTTTTTTTTTTACCTTTTTCCACTTCCCCGCTCCAACTCTGGGGAGCCTTCATGGACATGGCTGCCCTCGCAGCCTCCAGCAGCACCCTGTTATCAAAGAATTCAAAGAAATGGAACCTAGGTTTCCAACTTAATAATTCAGCAAAATCAAAAATTGTATATAATGTTTTCTGTTGGCAAAGATTTTTGCAATATAATTTGGTTCCATCTTTTGACAAGTAATTTGGCAATGTCTAGCAAGATAAAAATGTTAATAGCTTTTTACACATTAATTCTAATTCTGGAAGCTTATGCCGATAAATAATTTATAATCCAGAAAATTATTATATAAAGATGCTCATTGTCATGTCATTTGTAATAACAAAACATTGGAAACACCTTTAATTGTTAAGAATAGGAAAACAGTTTAGGAAATTATATCCACTTAGTAGAAAGTGACACAGTTACTATATTATAATTACAAGATGATGGAGCAAAATAAAATAATGCTTAATAAAGAAAGAATGAAGAAAGCTGACCTAAAATTGTGTCTTCCTTATGACAGTAATTATGTAAACATATCAATATTTATTAAAACTTAAAACCAAGATAAAGTTTTAAAAGCTCTGTACCAGTAACGGGGATTTTATGTTCGTTTCAAAATATTTTTTGACACAACTCTTAGAGTTTTGTTTTGTCTACTCCTTTTCTTAAGAATTTCTGATTATTACCTCACTTTTCATTTCATAGTTTCAAATAAAGTCAGCAATTTTATCATCAGAGAAGATTAGACTTATTGGACAGTTCATAATTCCAAGTTTTTTGGTATAAAAAGACCATATACACTGGTAGGTGCTTTCAAAATAAAATTCCGAGAATTTTTTTTTTTGCTTAGTCTTTCCTAGTAGGAGATGAAGCAAACTACCTAAAATTGCTAGCCATTCTTTTTTCATTTTTCTCATTTTATTGATTTATCTTGCCCTTCACAGAAATGATAAGAAATGAGTCTGCAGTTGCATCTGCCAATTTCT
>NW_021698480.1:0-1221 GCF_005190385.1 Monodon monoceros
GGTTCCCAAACCCATGGGAATGTGGGCCTTCTGCTCTGAGGTCCCAACGTCTGGGTTTCTCACAGTTTCATGATGAGGGCCCTCTGGTGTGAGTTCACTCACCCTGGATCCCATAGCCTCGCTACTCCAGGCCGCCTGCTGGGAGGTTCCAACTGCGAGATTCCTCACTTTTTTTATTCTATGGGCCCTCTGTTTTGAGGCTCCTCCTGCCTGCCTCATTCCCATCCCCTTGTTTATGTGTGTCCTCTGATTAGAGGCCACGTGTGCTGGGTCCCTCACCTTTCAATGATGTGGCCCCACTGGTGTGAGGATACTTGTGCCTGGTTCCCATCCCCTTGGTGATATGAGCCCTCTGGTGAGAGTCTGATCCTGGCTGGGTTCCTCACACTTCTGTGAGGTGGGCCCTCTGCTGTGAGGTCACTCCTGCCTGGCTTCCCATTGCCTTGGTGACATCGGCCCTCTGGTGGCAGTTGGAACCTACTGGGAGCCTCCTCCCCTCGGTAATGAGGGCCCTCTGGCGTCAGGCCATAACTGCTGTGCTCCCCACGTTATCTGATGTGAGCCCAGTGATAACAGGACACTCCTGTAAGGTTCCCATCCCCATGGGGATGTGGGCCTTCTGCTCTGTGGTTCCAACGTCTGGGTTGCTCACAGTTCCATGATATAGGCTCTCTGGTGTTAGTTCACTCAGGCCGGGATCCCATAGTCTCTGTGCTCTGGGCCGCCTGATGCGAGGTTCCAACTGCTGGATACCTCACCTTTTTTATTCTTTGGACCCTGTGTTGTGAGGCTCCTCCTGCCTGCCTCACTCCCAGCCCCTTGGTGATGTGGGTCCTGTGGTTTCAGGCCACATGTGCCAGTTTACTCACCTTTTAGTGATGTGGACCCACTGGTGTGAGGACACTCCTGCCTGGTTCCCATCCCCTTGGTGATGTGGGCCGTCTGGTGAGAGTCTGATCCTGACTGGTTTCGTCACACTTCTGGGAGGTGGGCCCTCTGCTGTGAGGTCACTCCTGCCTGGCTTGCTCCCATTGCCTTGGTGACGTCGGCCCTCTGGTGGCAGTTGGAGCTTGCTGGGAGCCTCCTCCCCTCGGTGATGAGGGCCCTGTGGCGTCAGTCACTAACTGCTGGGTACCCATATTTTCTGATGTGTGCCCACTGGTGCGATGGCACTCTTGCCAGTTTCCCATACCCATGTGGATGTGGGCCTTCTGCTCTGAG
>NW_021698481.1:0-6430 GCF_005190385.1 Monodon monoceros
AACTCACAACAGAGGGCCCTCATCACGAAACTCTTAACAACCCAGGGTTTGGGACCAGAGAGCAGAAGGCCCACATTCCCATGGGGTTGGGAACCTGTCAGGAGTGTACTTCCACCAGAGGGCACACATCAGAAAATTATGGGTGCCCAGGAGTTAGGGCCTGACGCCAGACGGCCCTCATTACCGAGGGGAGGAGACTCCCAGCAGGCACCAAATACCAACTGAAGTCCCACGTCGCCAAGGTGACGTGAACCAGCCAGGCAGGAGTGACCTCACAGCAGAGGGCCTATGCCCCAGAAGTGTGAGGTACCCAGCCAGGAAAAGACTCTCACCAGAGGGCACACATCACCAAGCGGATCGGATCCAGGCAGGAGTGGCCTTACACCAGTGTGGCCAAATCATAGAAAGGTGAGGAACCCAGAACATGTGGCCTAAACCAGAGGACCCACATCTCTAAGGGGCTCGGATTGAGGCAGGCAGGACTAGCCTCACATCGCAGGGTGCACAGAAAAAAAAATGTGAGGAAACCAGCAGTTGGAACCTCCCAGCAGGTGGCCCAGAGCACCCAGTCTATGGGATCCAGGCCACAGTGAACTCACAGCAGAGGGCCCACATCATGAAACTTTGAGCACCCCAGCAGTTTGGACATCAGAGCAGAAGTCCCACATTCCCATGGGGATGGGAACCTGGCAGGAGTGTCCTCATACCACTTAGTACGTATCAGAAAATGTGGGTATCCAGCAGTTAGGGCCTGACGCGAGAGGGCCCTCATCACCGAGGGGAGGAGGTTCCAAGCACGCTCCAACTGCCACCAAAGGGCCGACGTCACCAAAGCGGTGTGTGCCAGCCAGGCAGGAGTGACCTCAGAGCAGAGGGCCAAGCTCACGGAAGTGTGAGGAAACCAACCAGGGTCAGACTCTCACCAGAGGGCCCACATCACCAAGGGGATGGGAACCAGGCAGGAGTGTTCTGAGACCAGTGGGGCCACATCATTGAAAGGTGAGGAACCCAGCACATGTGGCCTCGAACCAGAAGACCCACATCAAAAAGGGGCTCGGAGTGAGGCACGGAGGATGTGTATCACAACACAGCGCACATAGAAGAAAAAACGTGAGGAATCCAGCAGTTGGAAGCTCCAAGCATTTGTCCCAGAGCACCGAGGCTATGGGATCCATGCCGGAGTGAACTCACAGCAGAGGGCCCACATCCTGACACTGTGAGCATCCCAGCCATTGTGACCCCAGAGCAGAAGGCCCAAAACCGCATGGGGATGGGAACCTGGCAGGAGTGTCCTCTCACCACTTAGCACGTATCAGAAAATGTGGGTACCCATCAGTTAGGGCCTGGCACCAGAGGGTCCTTTTCACCGAGGGGAGAAGGCTCCCAGCACGCTCCAACTGCCACCACAGGGCCGACGCCGCCAAAGCGGGGTGTGCCAGCCAGGCAGGAGTGACCTCAGTGCAGAGGGCCAAGCTCACGGAAGTGTGAGGAACCCAACCAGGATCAGACTCTCAGCAGAGGGCCCACATCACCAAGGGGATGCGATCCAGGCAGGAGTGTGCCCCAACCAGTGGGGCCACATCATTGAAAGGTGAGTAACCCAGCACATGTGGCCTCAAACCAGAAGAGCCACATCAAAAAGGGGCGCGGAGTGAGTCAGGTAGGAGATGGCTCACAACACAGGGCCCATAGAAGAAAAAAGGTGAGGAATCCAGCAGTTGGAAGCTCCAAGCAGGTGGCCCAGGGCACCGAGGCTATGGGATCCATGCCGGACTTAACTCACAGCAGAGGCCCCACATCCTGACAGTGTGAGCAACCCAGCCGTTGTGACCCCAGAGCAGAAGGCCCACAACCCCATGAGGATTGGAACCTTACAGGAGTGTCCTGGCATCACTGGGCTCACATCAGAAATCATGAGGTACCCAGCAGTTAGAGCCTGACGCAAGAGGGCCCTCATCAACTTGGAGAGGAGGGTACAAGAAGGCTCCAACTGCCAACAGAAGTCCTAAGTCACCAAGGCAACAGGAGCAAGCCAGGGAGAAGTTACCTCACAGCAGAGGGCCCACCTCACAGAAGAGTGAGGAACCCAGCCAGGATCAGACTCTCAACAGAGGGCCCACATCACCAAGGGGATGGGATCCAGGCAGGAGTGGCCTCACAACAGTGTGGCCAAATCATAGAAAGTTGAGGAACCCAGAACATGTGGCCTAAACAAGAGGACCCACATCTCCAAGGGGCTGGGAGTGAGGCAGGCAGGTGGAGCCTCAAAACAGAGGACCCATAGAATAAAAAAGGTGAGGAATCCCGCAGTTGGAACCTCCTAGCATGCGGCAATGAGCACCGAGGCTATGGGATCCCGGAAGGTGTGAACTCACAACAGAGGGCCCTCATCATGAAACTGTGAACAACACAGCTGTTGGGACCACAGAACAGAAGGCCCACATTCCCATGGGGTTGGGAACCTGGCAGGAGTGTCCTCGCACCACAGGGCACACATCAGAAAATTTTGGGAGCCCAGGAGTTAGGTCCTGATGCCAGAGGGCCCTCATTACCGAGGGGAGGAGACTCCCAGCAGGCACCAAATCCCAACTGAGGGCCCACGTCACCAAGGTCACGTGCGCCAGCCAGGCAGGAATGACCTCACAGCAGAGGGCCTACGTCACAGAAGGGTGAGGTACCCAGCCAGGATAAGACTCTCACCAGAGAGCCCACATCACCAAGGGGATCTGATCCAGGTAGGAGTGGCCTCACACCAGTGTGGCCAAATCATAGAAAGGTGAGGAACCCAGAACATGTGGCCTAAACCAGAGGACTCACAACTCCAAGGAGCTCGGAGTTAGGCAGGCAGGACTAGTCTCACAACGCAGGGCCCATAGAATAAAAAAAGTGAGGAATCCAGCAGTTGGAACCTCCGAGCAGGTGGCCCAGAGCACCCAGTCTATGGGATCCAGGCTGCAGTGAACTCACAGCAGAAGGCCCTCATAATGAAACTTTAAGCAAACCAGCCGTTTGGACATCAGAGCAGAAGTCCCACATCCCCATGGGGATGGGAACCTGGCAGGAGTGTCCTCTCACCTCTTAGCACGTATCAGAAAATCTGGGTACCCAACAGTTAGGGCCTGACACCAGACGGTGATCATCACCAAGAGGAGAAGGCTCCCAGCACGCTGCCACTGCCACCAGAGGGCCGACGTCACCAAGGCGGTGTGTGCCAGGCAGGCAGGAGTGACCTGAGGGCAGAGGGCCAACCTTACGGAACTGTGAGGAACACAACCAGGATGAGACTCTCACCAGAGGGCCCACATCACCAAGGGGATGGGAACCAGGCAGGAGTGTTCTCACTCCAGTGGGGCCACATCATTGAAAGGCGAGGAACCCACCACATGTGGCCTCAAAGCAGAAGACCCACATCAACAAGGGGCTCAGAGTGAGGCAGGCAGGAAGTGTCTCACAACACACGGCCCATAGAAGAAAAAAGGTAAGGAATCCTGCAGTTGGAAACTCCAAGCAGGTGGCCCAGAGCACCAAGTCTATGAGATGCATGCCGGAGTGAACTCACAGCAGAGGGCCCACATCCTGACACTGTGAGCAACCCAGCCGTTGGCACCTCAGAACAGAAGGCCCAAATCCGCATGGGGATGGGAACCTGGCAGGAGTGTCATCGCACCAGTGGGCACACATCAGAAAATGTGGGGAGCCCAGCAGTTAGGGCCTGACGCAAGTGGGCCCTCATCACTGACGGGAGGAGTCTCCCAGCACACTCCAACTGCAACCCGAGGGCCCATGTGGCCAAGTCGACGTGTGCCAGCCAGGCAGGAGTTACCTCACAGCAGAGGGCCCACCTCCCAGAAGTGTGAGTAATCAAGCCAGGATCAGACTCTCACCAGAGGGCCCACATCAACAAGAGGATGGGAACCAGTCAGGAGTGTCCTCACACCAGTGGGGCCACATACTTAAAGGTGAGGCAACCGGCACATGTGGCCTCAAACCAGAGGACCTACATCACCAAGGGGCTTGGAGTGAATCAGGGAGGAGGAGCCTCGTAACACAGGGCTCAAAGTATAAAAAACGTGCGGAATCCAGCAGTTGGCACCTCCCAGCAGGGGGCCCAGAGCACAGAGGCTATGGGATCTAGGTCTGAGTGAATTAACACCAGAGAAACAACATCACAAAACTGTGGGCAACCCAGGCGTTGGAACCACAGAGCAGAAGGCCCACATCCCCATGGGGATGGGAACCTTACAGGAGTGTCCTGGCATCACTGGGCTCAGTCAGAAAACGTGGGGTGCCCAGCAGTTAGAGCCTGACGCCAGAGGGCCCTCATCACCTAGGAGAGGAGGCTCCCAGCAGGCTCCAACTGCCACCAGATGGCCGACGTCACCAAGACAATAGGAGCAAGCCAGGCAGGAGTTACCTCACAGAAGAGGGCCCACCTCAAAGAAGGGTCAGGAACACAGCAAGGATCAGACTCTCACCAGAGGGCCCACAACACCAAGGGGATGGGAACCAGGCAGGAGTGTCCTCACACCATTGGGGCCACATCATCGAAAGGTGAGGGACCCAACACACGTGGCCTCAAAGCAGAGGACACACATCACCAAGGGGCTGGGAGGGAGGCAGGCAGGAGGAGCCTCAAAACAGAGGGGCCATAGAATAAAAAAGGTGAGGAATCCCGCAGTTGGAACGTCCCAGCCGGCGGCAAGGAACAGCGAGTCTATGGGATCCCGGCCGGTGTGAACTCACAAAAGAAGGCCCTCATCATGAAACTGTGAACAACCCAGCCGTTGTGTCCACAGAGGAGAAGGCCCACATTCCCATGTGGTTGGGAACCTGGCAGGAGTGTACACGCACCACAGGGTGCACATCAGAAAAGTTTGGGAGCCCAGGAGTTAGGGCCTGACGCCAGAGGGCCCTCATTACCGAAGGGCGGAAACTCCCAGCAGGCACCAAATCCCAACTGAGGGCCCACGTCGCCAAGGTGACGTGTGCCAGCCAGTCAGGAGTGACCTCACAGCAGAGGGCATACGTCACAGAACGGTGAGGAACCCAGCCAGGATAAGACTCTCACCAGAGGGCCCACATCACCAAGGGGATTGGAACCAGGCAGAAGTATCCTCACACTGGTGTGGCCAAATAATGGAAAGGTGAGGAACCCAGAACATGTGGCCTAAACCAGAGGAACCACATCTGCAAGGTGCTCAGAGTGAGGCAGGCAGGACTAGCCTAACAAAACAGGGCCCATAGATTAAAATATATGAGGAATCCAGCACATGGAACCTCGCAGCAGGCGACCCAGAGCACGGAGTCTATGGGATCCAGGCCGAAGTGAACTCACAGCAGAGGGCCCACATCATGAAACTGTGACCAACACAGATGTTGGGACCACAGAACAGAAAGCCCACATTCCCATGGTGTTGGCAACCTGGCAGGAGTGTACTCGCACCACAGAGCACACATCAGAAAAATTTGGGAGCCCAGGAGTTAGGGTCTGACGCCAGACGACCCTAATTACCGAGGGGAGCAGTCTCCTAGGAGGCACCATTTCCCAACTGAGGGCCCACGTCGCCAAGGTGACGTGTGTCAGCCAAGCAGGAGTAACCTCACAGCAGAGGGCCTACGTCACAGAAGGGGGAGGAACCCAGCCAGGATAAGACTCTCACCAGAGGGCACACATCACCAAGGGGATCAGAACCAGGCAGGAGTGGCCTCACACCAGTGTGGCCAAATCATAGAAAAGTGAGCAACCAAGAACATATGGCCTAAACCAGAGGACCCACATCAACAAGGGGCTCAGAGTGAGGCAGGCAGGAGGTGTCCCAAACAGACGGGCCACTAAATAAAAAAGGTGAGGTATCCCGCAGTTGGAACCTCCCAGCATGCGGCAAGGAGCAGCGAGGCTATGGGATCCCGGACGGTGTTAACTCACAACAGAGGGCCCTCATCACGAAACTGTGAAGAACCCAGCGGTTGGGACCACAGAGCAGAAGGCCCACATTCCCATGGGGTTGGGAACCTGGCTGGAGTGTACTCCCACCAGAGGGCACACATCAGAAAAGTATGGGAGCCCAGGAGCTAGGTCCTGACGCCAGAGGGCCCTCATTACCAAGGGGAGGAGACACCCAGCAGGCACCAACTCCCAACTGCGGGCCCACATCGCTAATTTGACGTGCGCCAGCCAGGCAGGAGTGACCTCACAGCAGAGGGCCTACGTCACAGAAGGGTGAGGCACCCAGCCAGGATAAGACTCTCACCAGAGAGCCCACATCACCAAGGGTATCGCATCCAGGCAGGAGTGGACTCACACCAGTGTGGCCAAATCATAGAAAGGTGAGGAACCCAGAACATGTGGCCTAAACAAGAGGACCAACATCCCCAAGGGGCTTGGAGTGAGGCAGGCAGGACTAGCCTCACAACGCAGGGCCCATAGAAT
>NW_021698481.1:6530-6750 GCF_005190385.1 Monodon monoceros
TCACAGAAGGGTGAGGCACCCAGCCAGGATAAGACTCTCACCAGAGAGCCCACATCACCAAGGGTATCGCATCCAGGCAGGAGTGGACTCACACCAGTGTGGACAAATCATAGAAAGGTGAGGAACCCAGAACATGTGGCCTAAACAAGAGGACCAACATCCCCAAAGGGCTCGGAGTGAGGCAGGCAGGACTAGCCTCACAACGCAGGGCCCATAGAAT
>NW_021698482.1:0-1203 GCF_005190385.1 Monodon monoceros
GGACTGAGGACCCAGTGATCCCAGGATAGAAAGGACTCCACAGAGCTATCAGCACTGTGTTCCCCCTGTCAGGCCGGTGAGATGGGCCACCCCTCACTTCCTCCTCATGGGTCCCCGGGACCACTCAGGTGTCAACTGCAGAGCAACAGAGGGGAGGAAGCCCAGGCCCTGGCTGCCGTCCACCTAAAGATCCTGAAGATGAACTGAGCAGACTCCCCGCCCTAAAACACGGAAGGTCCCACTGGCAGCCCCTTCTGTCACCCCAGTGACACTCAGGTAGGCTGGCAGCCTGTAGCCCAAGGCTCACTCTACCGTCCGCCACAGGGGTCTCAGGGGACAGGCTGAGCAGGAGAACAGGAGCCCTGTGGGTCCTCGAGCAGTGCCCTCAAGGACCCCGCAGAAGTGGCCTTGGTTAAAGCCAGGGAGAAATCTCCCCGCTGAAGGTGCTCACAGCATCTCCTTGTCCTTCCCCAGGAGGTTTTATAACTTCCTCCCCCAAGTTATATAACCTAAAGTTATATACCCTAAACTTCCTCCTCCGCTTCTGTTTCTCGGGGTACTCCCCCGAGCTCCCCTGCTGCTGGCACTCACCAGAAGCCTCAGGGAGCCCCAGCCACGAGCTCTCGTGATGCAGGGGTTTCATGCCCAGGATCTGAAGACGGTGCCCAGAGCCAAGATGAAGATAGCGAGTCACACACGAGCGGGCCTGCCCCATCCTGGACGGTTCGCCTTTCCCTCCCCTACCTGGACACTGGTGGTTGCAGCATGCCCAGAGATCCTGCCTCTCGTGGTCAAGGACCACTGCTAGGTTTCCAGCCATACCAGGACCAAGCAAGACAAAACCGCCAGCACAGGTTGATGCAGGCGCACCAAGACCTACAAGGTGACTCAAGGTAACCCAGGGTTCATTACGCCTCATTTGTAATAACTTAGCATTGCGGCTTTTGCTTCCCGGCCCCACCCCATGGGTTCTGCTTGGTTGCTTATGGGTAAGTGCCTGCATACTAGCAGGAAAGTTATATAGCCTAAAGCTGTCAATCGATTTATCAGTCAAATAACACAGGACACAGGGAGGGACCACCACTCTACAAAACACAGCGCTACCCCATTTTGGGGCTGCTTCTGGTTTCCAGACAGCCCGCTCTCCTGTTTTCTCGGGAGCGTACCTTTGCTCTGCTTAACTGAACTCTTGCTACTTAAAAC
>NW_021698483.1:0-282 GCF_005190385.1 Monodon monoceros
TACGCTAACAATAACTCATACCCTAACACGTACGCTCACCCTAAACAGTTGTCGTACCCTAACCTGTACAGAAAACCGTACCCGTCCCCTAACACTAACCCTAACCCTAACCCTAACCCTAAACCTTACCCGAAATCTTACCTTAACCTATCCCCTAATCATAACCCGTACGCTAACACTAACCTGTACCCTAATACATACGCTCACCCTAAACCGTTGGCGTACCCTAACCTGGACCCTACACCGTCCCCGTCCCCGTCTGCTAACCCTAACCCTAACCCG
>NW_021698483.1:382-844 GCF_005190385.1 Monodon monoceros
CCTAAACCGTACGCTAACACTAACCCGTAACCTAACACGTACGCTCACCCTAAACCATTGTCATACCCTAACCTGTACCCTAAACCTTCCCCGTCCCCTAACCCTAACCCTAATCCTTACCCGAAGCCTTACCCTAAACCATCCCCTAATCCTAACCAGTACGCTAACATTAACCGATACCCTAACACGTACGCTCACCATAAACCATTGTCGTACACTAACCTGTACCTTAAACCGTCCTCGTCTCCTAACTCTAACCCTAACCCTAACCCTAAACCTTACCCGAAGCCTTACCCTAACCCGTCCCCTAATCCTAACCCATACGCTAACACTAAACCGTACCCTAACGTGTACGCTCATCCTAAACCGTTGTCGTACACTAAAGTGTACCCTAAACCGTCCCCGTCCCCTAACCCTAACACTAACCCTAACCCTAACACTTACATGAAGCCTTACGCTAAC
>NW_021698483.1:944-1357 GCF_005190385.1 Monodon monoceros
CCATTGTCGTACCCTATCCTGTACCCTAAACCGTCCCCGTCCCCTAACCCTAACCCTAACCGTAACCCTATCCCTAACCATTACCCGAAGCCTTACCCTAACCTGTCCCCTAATCCTAACACCTACGCTAACACTAACCCATACCCTAACACGTATTCTCACCCTAAACAGTTGTCATACCCTAACCTGTACCCTAAACCGTCCCTGTCCCCTAACCCTAACCCTAACCCTAAACCTTAACTGAAGCCTTACCCTACCTGTTCCCTAATATTAACCCGTACGCTAACACTAACCAGTACCCTAACACATACGCTCACCCTAAACCATTGTCATACACTAACTTTTACCCTAAAACATCCGCGTCCCCTAACCCTAACCATAACCCTTACCCGAAGCCTTACCCTTACCCGTCA
>NW_021698484.1:0-1815 GCF_005190385.1 Monodon monoceros
GGAACATTCTCCAGGATAGATCATATCTTGGGTCACAAATCAAGCCTTGGCAAATTTAAGAAAATTGTAATTGTATCAAGTATCTTTTCTGACCACTACGCTATGAGACTAGATATCAATTACAGGAAAAGATCTGTAAAAACTACAAACACATGGAGGCTAAACAATACACTACTTAATAACGAAGTGATCACTGAAGAAATCAAAGAGGAAATCAAAAAATACCTAGAAACAAATGACAATGGAGACACGACAACCCAAAACCTATGGGATACAGCAAAAGCAGTTCTAAGAGGGAAGTTTATAGCAATAGAATCCTACCTTAAAAAACAGGAAACATCTCGAAAAAACAACCTAACCTTGCACCTAAAGCAATTAGAGAAAGAAGAACAAAAACACCCCAAAGTTATCAGAAGGAAAGAAATCATAAAGATCAGATCAGAAATAAATGAAAAAGAAATGAAGGAAACGATAGCAAAGGTCAATAAAACTAAAAGCTGGTTCTTTGAGAAGATAAACAAAATTGATAAACCATTAGCCAGACTCATCAAGAAGAAAAGGGAGAAGACTCAAATCAATAGAATTAGAAATGAAAAAGGAGAAGTAACAACTGACACTGCAGAAATACAAAAGATCATGAGAGATTACTACAAGCAACTCTATGCCAATAAAATGGACAACCTGGAAGAAATGGACAAATTCTTAGAAATGCACAACCTGTCAAGACTGAATCAGGAAGAAATAGAAAATATGAACAGACCAAGCACAAGCACTGAAATTGAAACTGTGATTAAAAATCTTCCAACAAACAAAAGCCCAGGACCAGATGGCTTCACAGGTGAATTCTATCAAACATTTAGAGAAGAGATAACACCTATCCTTCTCAAACTCTTCCAAAATATAGCAGAGGGAGGAACACTCCCAAACTCATTCTACGAGGCCACCATCACCTTGATACCAAAACCAGACAAGGATGTCACAAAGAAAGAAAACTACAGGCCAATATCACTGATGAACATAGATGCAAAAATCCTCAACAAAATACTAGCAAACAGAATCCAACAGCACATTAAAAGGATCATACACCATGATCAAGTGGGGTTTATTCCAGGAATGCGAGGATTCTTCAATATATGCAAATCAATCAATGTGATACACCATATTAACAAATTGAAGGAGAAACACCATATGATCATCTCAATAGATGCAGAGAAAGCTTTCGACAAAATTCAACACCCATTTATGATAAAAGCCCTGCAGAAAGTAGGCATAGAGGGAACTTGCCTCAACATAATAAAGGCCATATATGACAAACCCACAGCCACATTCATCCTCAATGGTGAAAAACTGAAACTATTTCCACTAAGATCAGGAATAAGACAAGGTTGCCCACTCTCGCCACTCTTATTCAACATAGTTTTGGAAGTTTTAGCCACAGCAATCAGAGAAGAAAAGGAAATAAAAGGAATCCAAATCGGAAAAGAAGAAGGAAAGCTGTCACTGTTTGCAGATGACGTGATACCATACATAGAGAATCCTAAAGATGCTACCAGAAAACTACTAGAGCTAATCAATGAATTCGGTAAAGTAACAGGATACAAAATTAATGCACAGAAATCTCTGGCATTCCTATACACTAATGATGAAAAATCGGAAAGTGAAATCAAGAAAACACTCCCATTTACCACTGCAACAAAAAGAATAAAATATCTAGGAATAAACCTACCTAAGGAGACAAAAGACCTGTATGCAGAAAATTATAAGACACTGATGAAAGAAATTAAAGATGATGCAAATAGATGGAGAGATATAGCA
>NW_021698485.1:0-925 GCF_005190385.1 Monodon monoceros
TTTTTGAAATTTATTTTTATAATGGGATTTATCGGATTTACACTGCCACGTTTAGGCCGCTGTACACACACTTGATTTTCTTATAGTGACATATAAATTCATGGGTTTTCAGATTCTTACTTGTCAGGTATATTCCGAGGCGTTGAATATGGGGTGTTGAGTCCATTTCGTTGAGGAAGGGGTAGGTCTTGACTATTATATATTTGGCTTATGGAACGGTATCTGTGCTAATTTCTATCTCTGGTTTTATGCCGCACCCCAACTCACCTTCCCCCTTAAGCAAGCATAAGTTGGTTTTCTAAATTTGAGACCCTGTTCTCTTTTGTAATTCAGTTCATGTGTAGCCAAGTTTACATTCCGTGTATTAGTGATATCTTATGATGTTTCATTTTCTGTGTGACTTATTTCACTTAGAATCATCGTACCTGAATCCACTCATTATGCTGGAACGGGTCTGATGACATAGATTTCATTGGTGAGTGATATTCCATTGTACGTACGTACCACAAGTACTTTATGAATTTTTCGCTTTCTGGGATATTTAACTTGTATCGTAGACGAGGTTCTTGTAAACAGAGCTGTCCGAAACTTTGGGGTGGCTGTGTGTTTTTGATTTTAATTTCCCTAAACTAAAGGACCATAAGTGGAAGTGCCATAGGCTCCGTTGCTTTGTTTTCTGGGTGTTTGAGGAAACTCCATACACTTCTCCAGAGTGGCTGTTGGCAATTTACATCCCGCCCATCAGCATAACAAGGCTCCCTGTTCTCCATGGCCTGTCCTGCCTTTCTGGATTTTACACTTTTTTCAGATGGCCCTTTTGACAGGGGGGCAGTGAGACTTCATTGTAGTGCAGATTTAACATGCTTGCTTGGTTGGCCAAAAAGGGCGTATGCGTTTTTTCCTGAATATATTCAGGAAAAAACGC
>NW_021698485.1:1025-2919 GCF_005190385.1 Monodon monoceros
GGCCCTTTTGACAGGGGGGCAGTGAGACTTCATTGTAGTGCAGATTTAACATGCTTGCTTGGTTGGCCAAAAAGGGCGTATGCGTTTTTTCCTGAATATATTCAGGAAAAGACGCATACGCCCTTTTTGGCCAAGTGCATCGTTGTCGACGTTCTGCCTCTTTTCCTATGTTTAAATGCAATTCTAGTCTACCCCCTGAAATCGTTTTCCTACAATTCTGTCCCGCTTTCAAGTCCTCTTCGCAGCCTTACTTCAATATAATTTTGGACGATAGTTGTCATTTATAACTCTGCAGGTTTGTGAATTACAGTGCCCCTGAGCTCCTTTCTTCAACTTGCTTTCTTGTAAGCTGGCCGCAAACCTGCAGGATTGCTTCAGGCCCTAATCTGTTTCTGGCATGGCATGCTGAGCCTTTGGGTAATTCCTCTTCCTGTTGGGAAATGAAGGTTAAATTTGCCCGTGCAGACACCTACAGATAGTCTCTCATTGGTTCTCCCGATTCCTGTTCATCTTGCGCAGAAATTGCAAACTGTGCCAAACAGGAGGTTAAAGGCACTGACTCTCCAACTGGGGAGAGTGTTAGTAAAGCGTCTGGAATGGTGAACCCGAATACCAGGGGACGAAAATTGAGATACATTTGAAAACGTTTCCCAATCACACGGTGGACCATACTCTGGGTTTCCCATGCATGTTCTAGCTGAAGGAAGAATCCCTTCGACCTGGAGAGTTGGGACCCAAGGAATGGGTACCATGCAGTATGACTTCAAAAGGTCTGCGTTTGCTCACCGAACCTCACCAATGCTATCAGCCCGAAGTGTCCAGCCTTATGTCTCACCCAGCTCTGGGTGTAGATGTGGTAAATCCAGGTTGCATCACAAGCCCTCAATGAATTATTTAAGAATTGCTGTCTATTTCACTGTCATTGTGTTTTGTTTTTGAAATTTATTTTAATAATGGGATTTATCGGATTTTCACTGCTGCGTGTAGGCCGCTGTACACACGCTTGATTTCCTTATGGAGACATATAAATCCATAGGTTTTAAGATTCTTACTTGTCAGGTATATTCCCAGGCATTGAATATGGGGTGTTGAGTCCATTTCGTTGAGCAAGGAGTAGGTCTTGTCTATTATATATTTGGCTTAAGGAATGGTATATGTGCTACTTTCAATCTCTGGTTTTGTGCAGCACCCCAACTCACCTTTCCCCATAAACAAGCATAAGTTGGTTTTCAAAATTTGAGACTCTGTTCTGTTTTGTAATTCAGTTCATGTGTAGCGAAGTTTACATTCCGTGTATTAGTGATATCTTATGATGTTTCTTTTTCTCTGGAACTTATTTCTCGTAGAAACATCGTAACTGAATCCACTCATTATGCGGCTACGGGCCTGATGACGTAGATTTCATTGCTGAGTGATATTCCATTCTACGTGCGTACCACAACTTCTTTATCCATTTTTTGCTTTCTCGGATATTTAACTTGTACCGTAGACGAGGTTCTTGTAAACAGAGCCATCCCAAACTTTGGGGTGGCTGTGTGTTTTTTATTTTAATTTCCCTAAGCTATAGGACCATAAGTGGAAGTGCCATAGGCTGTGTTGCTTTGTTTCCTACGTGTTTCAGGAAACACCATACACTTCTCCAGAGTGGCTGTTGGCAGTTTACAACCCGCCCATCAGCATAACAAGGCTCCCTGTTCTCCATGACCTGTCCTGCCTTTCTGGATTTTACACTTTTTTCAGATGGCCCTTTTGACCGGGGGGCAGTGAGACTTCATTGTAGTGCAGATTTCCTTTACACTATTGCTTGGTTGGCCAGAAAGGGCGTATGCGTTTTTTCCTGAATATATTGAGGAAAAAACGCATACGCCCTTTTTGGCCAAGTGCATCATTGTCG
>NW_021698486.1:0-1210 GCF_005190385.1 Monodon monoceros
TCACTTTAAAAGCATAGGAATTTCATGAAACTCATTCAGCCTACAGCTGCAATCTACAACTAGGAAGAAACACTGTCCCTTTATATTGCCTATAAATAATCTGGTCTTTCTCATGAGCAGCCTAACTGGTCAGTAGACACAAAAATATTTAGTCCTATCAGGTTTAAGCCTTAATATCATTTGATCTTTTAACAGGCCCTTTAGGTGATGCATACTCTTTTTTAGAGAGATCAGGATCTCAGATTTCTCAGTCTTCAAAGGCCATGCTGGCCTCTCCCCAGAATGGCATCTGCCTGGGGCCAAAAGTGTCGATTTAGGCAACATTGGGGCTGAGTGGAGGGTGGGTCTATGGTCACATTATCCTCTCTCTAACTGGATGTGGATTGCCCCGCCCACGTAGGCAATTGAAATTTGTTTCTTGTGGCTGTTTCTGTCTAAGTTGACCTCGGCTTGGGTCTCCTTGGTGCTGGGATCTCTTGAGTGTCATCCTTCCATGCAGGCCCACCCACAGTCCCCGTCCAGCTCTAGTTTCATGGGCACTGGACCCACCCCCGGGGGCCACATACTCTGAGGGCGTATTCAAATGTCCCGGAACAGAGAACAGTCAAGAAAGTAGATGTTAAGACCTCCTCTGCTTAATCATTCTGCCCAGTCTGGTTTAACCTGACCTTGTTCCAGGTTAGTTCAGAGGAGATGGATGCTCCCCATGTCCCCCGCACTGAGCTGTGGCTCTGTGTTAAAGCCGGGAGACAGGAAACTGGGGGACACGCACCTCACCATCTCACACTTCAGTTTTTTCCCCTTAGAAAGCAAATAGAATCTTCCATCTGCCCACTGGGTTCTGAATTTCACAACAGTGTAATTTGATGTGGGTCTGTTTTCATCCATTTTCGCTGGGCCCTTGATGGGTCTGGTAACTCAAGTCGTTAAATTCTTGGAAATTTTCTTGGCTTGTTTCTTTGATGAATTCCACTCCTCACTTTTTTTCTTTTCTCTCTTTCTGTATTGTCTGCTATTCAGATGTTGGACATATTGGACTGGTTTTCCAATTTTCTTGTCTTTTCTCTCACATATTTCCTTTTTATACCTTTACTACATTTTATAATATTTTTTCAACTTTGTGTTTTCAACTTGTTTTTCAACTCTTTTACGAAGACTTTCATTTCTGCTCTCAAGTTTCTAAGTTCTAAAAGCTTCCACTCTCTCCCAT
>NW_021698487.1:0-1102 GCF_005190385.1 Monodon monoceros
TATGGAAATATAGAACTCTCCCACTTCAAAAAGCAAGATAAGAACTTTCAGTGTCCAGCCCCAAATGGAAAGGGTATGGAAGTCATTCTCATCTTCACAACAAGAAAACAGTGAACAAACTAAAAACAACTCTTCTTAGATCAGAGAATTGAAGTCACAGGGCACTGCTGCCCTGAAAACTTGAGAGACAGACGGAGAAAGAGAAACACAGTTGACCAGGAACAGAAGCCCAAGAGCAGAAACCCACAGTTGTAGCCAGTATGAGTAGGGACACATTACACTGTAATTGAGGAATTTCTAGAAGCTCAGTATGGACTACCTTGAGAGCAAGCACTGAGGGCAGAGTTCCTTAAGGGGACTCCACACTCTTATGACTTTTACCTCTAGGAACTGCCACCAAGTGGTCACTGTAAAGATTGGAGAAAAATCCCCTCTGGCTTACAGCAAGGGGAGAGGAAAACTAACCTTCTTCTTTTTTTGTTTTTTTTTTTTTTTGGCTGCCCCCCTGGCTTGTGGGATTTCAGTTACCCGACCAGGGATTGAACCCAGGCTCTCTGCAGTGAAAGCAAGTAATTCTAACCACTGGACCACCGGGGAATTCCTGAAAGGTAAGCATTTTGAAATATGTCCAGAGCTCTGTTTTCTTCAACAAAGACTTGCCCTGAAGGGAAGTTATTTTACCAGAGCCTAAGTTACTTTCGTTTCACAAAAGCCCAGCTGACCAGGGGGCAAGGAAATACCCAATTCCAGCTCCTTCTAGCCTTCCTGTCTCAGCTAAAGGGAAGGGTGGGATAGCTGAGAAGCACCTGTAAACGACACAGCTGGACCACCAGGGAACTCCTGAAAAGTAACAATTTTGAAACATGTCCAGAGCTCCGTTTTCTTCAACAAAGACTTGGCCTGAAGGGAAGTTATTTTACCAGAGCCTAAGTGACTTGCCTTTCACCAAAGCCCAGCTGACCAGGGGGCAAGGAAATACCCAATTCCAGCTCCTTCTAGCCTTCCTGTCTCAGCTAAAGGGAAGGGTGGGAAAGCTGAGAAGCACCTGTAGAGGTCACAGCCCAGGGAGATAGGCTCACTAAAAGACTGAGATCTAATCATA
>NW_021698488.1:0-1254 GCF_005190385.1 Monodon monoceros
GGTGAGTGTATGTGTTAGGGTACGGGTTAGTGTTAGCGTACGGGTTAGGATTAGGGGACGGGTTAGGGTAGGGCTTCGGGTAATTCTTAGGTTTAGTGTTAGGGTTAGGGGACAGGGACGGTTTAGGGTAAAAGTTAGGGTACGACAATGGTTTAGGGTGAGCGTACGTGTTAGAGTACGGTTTAGTGTTAGCGTACGGGTTAGGATTAAGGGACGGGTTAGGCTAAGGCTTCGGTAAGGATTACGGCTAGTTTTAGGGGACGGCGACGGTTTAGGGTACAGGTTAGGGTACGACAACGGTTTAGGGTGAACGTACGTGTTAGGGTACGGGTTAGTGTTAGCGTATGGGTTAGGATTAGGGGACGGGTTAGGGTAAAGCTTCGGGTACTGGTAAGGGTTAGGGTTAGGGTTAGGGGATGGGGACGATTTAGCGTACAGGTTAGGGTATGACATCGGTTTAGGTTGAGCGTACGAGTTAGGGTATGGGTTAGTGTTAGCGTACGTGTTAGGATTATGGAACGTGTTAGGGTAAGGCTTCGGGTAAGTGTTAGTGTTTGGGTTAGGGTTAGGGGACGGGGACGGGGACGGTTTAGGGTACAGGTTAGGGTACGACAACGGTTTAGGTTGAGCGTACGTTTTAGGGTACGGTTTAGGGTTAGCATACGGTTTAGGATTAGGGGACAGGTTAGGGTAAGGCTTTGGGTAAGGGTTAGCGTTAGGGTTAGGGTTAGGGTTAGGGTTACGGGACGGGGACCGTTTAGAGTACAGGTTAGTGTACAACAACGGTTTAGGGTGAGCGTACGTGTTAGGGTACGGGTTAGTTTTAGGGTACGTTTTAGGATTAGGGGACGGGTTAGGCTAAGGCTTCGGGAAAGGATTAGTGTTATGGTTAGGGGACGTGGACGGTTTACGGTACAGGTTAGGGTACGACAACGGTTTAGGGTGAGCGTATGTGTTAGGGTATGGGTTAGTGTTAGCGTACGGGTTAGGATTAGGGGACGGGTTAGGGCAAGGTTTCGGGTAATGCTTAGATTTAGGGATAGGGTTACGGTTAGGTGACAGAGACGGTTTATAGTACAGGTTAGGGTATGAAAACGGTTTAGTGTGACCGTACGTGTTAGGGTACGGGTTAGTGATAGCGTACGGGTTAGGATTAGGGGACGGGTTAGGGTAAGGCTTCGGGTAAGGGTTAGCGTTAGGGTTAGTGTTAGGGTTAGGGTTAGGAGACGGGGACGGTTTAGGGTACAGGTTAGG
>NW_021698489.1:0-1993 GCF_005190385.1 Monodon monoceros
CCTCATTTGTACTTAAAGTTTGTGAAATAGGTTATAATTGTCAGATTTTATAAACTATTTGTTTTATTTTACAGCATTTGCTCACCTGGTCTTATTTGTGACTAACAACTCTGTGAACTACTTGATATATATTTCATATATTCTTTACTTGGATTTAAGGATGCACATGCGTTCTCAAACTTAATGTGCATGAGGATCACTTGGACAAATCATTAAAATGCAAATGCATGCTCTGCCACATAGATTTTGATTCATTTGGTCTCTGATGGGACCTAGGAATTCACATTTGAAATAAGCACTCCTGCTGATTCTGATGAAAGTGCTGTACAGATTATATATTCAGAAATCCCACTGTAGAGGACTGATGAATTAAAATCACAGTGACTGTTGGAAATCCACCTAAATCTAAACAAACCCTGTGGAAATCTGTGTTTGGAGCTTCCTACCAGCTGCCAACGTATTACCTGAATTTTACTATAAATGGTGCACTTGAATGTCATAAGAGATTATCTTTATTCATTGGAATTATTTTGAGATTCATTCTATTTAAAAGACACTACAAGGAGGCTTCCCTGGTGGCACAGTGGTTGAGAGTCCGCCTTCCAATGCAGCGGACACGAGCTCGTGCCCCGGTCCGGGAGGATCACACATGCCGCAGAGCGGCTGGGCCCCTGAGCCATGGCCGCTGAGCCTGCGCGTCCAGAGCCTGTGCTCTGCAACGTGAGAGGCCACAACAGTGAGAGGCCCGCGTACCACAAAAAAAAAAAAAAAAAAAAAAAAAAGACACTACAAGGACAGAACTTCTAGGTGATTTAATTAAGACAAAACTCTTATTATTTGCTATTTAGGTAAACTATTTTATTTTTAATGTCCAAGCAAAAAACTTGTTTGCAATTTTAATTATACTCTTTACCAATGTATCAAAAACTCCACAGAGAAACTGGTATCATATTTTCCTACAGGAAATCTTGCAATTTTGCAGTTCACATTTTTAGTTAGGTAAAATACAACTTTCATTACTATGCACAGTGAGAATTTAAATGTTTCTGATCCTTTCTGCAATAAAATGTTATGTACATGCTTTAAGACAGTTGAATTACTATGCTTCTCACTAATGAGGGAGTAAAATTTTACGTGAATGTGTTATAATATTTCTGAATCTCATTAAATATTACCTTCATAGAATTTTATTTTAGAACAATAGCTATCATCTCTTAATTGTTATGATCCTGAAACACACCAAATGCATTTCACTTGGTCAAATTTGCATTGTAACTTATTTTAAATGTTTAATCTTAGACATCTGAGTTATTAGAAGGGTTGATTCAAAAACCGAATGTGTCTGGCTTGCAGAAGAATGAAACTGTCAATCCTATAATGATTAAAATAATGGATTAACAAATGTGTTAACCATATAAACAGTGGCTTTTTATATTGGCGTATCAGTGTTTTAAATTAGGTAAAATTTGTCAATGTGATCAGCTTTATCATTTTTACTTTCAGATGATATAGTCCAATTTAATGAGGAATAATAACACTGGCTTTCTCACAGAGTTATTACCACAATGCAATCAGCAAAGTATGTTAACAATTTGGATAAACAGTCCTTGTGTGTGTGTGTATGAAAGTGCACATATGCCTGTGTGCACACAGAGTACATGTTTAATTATAATATTGATATTTTAAAATACAGTTATATTTATCTGTGTGAACACGTTTTATTTCTATTTTGAACAGAGTGTTATTAATTCAACCATGCTATTGACCATCTATTTCTAATTTCCTAAATAATTATTTTAAACAGAAGTCATGTTCCTTTATCCAGGTTGGTTTTCCTCATCGAAATTGTGTGTAGAAGAATAATATCTTGATGAGAAAAAGAAGAAAGACTGCACAGTCTAACCCTAATTTTAGAGGGATAGCTTTTTATCTTCATCCCTGACATCAAAAGAGGAGGTATCATAACATTTTAAAGCTTGAGCTTTTTATTTGA
>NW_021698490.1:0-4447 GCF_005190385.1 Monodon monoceros
TTAAACAGTGCGCTCCTAAATAACCAAGAGATCACTGAAGAAATCAAGAAATAAAAAAATACATAGAAACAAATGACAATGAAAACACAATGACCCAAAACCTATGCATCACAGCAAAAGCAGTTCTAAGAGGGAAGTTTACAGCAATTCAATCTCACCTCAAGAAACAAGAAAAATCTCACATAAACAATCTAATGTTACTTTTAAGACAACTAAAGAAAGAAGAGCAAAGAAAACCCAAAGTCAGAGGAAGGAAAGAAATCATAAAGATCAGAGCAGAAATAAATGAAATAGAAATGAAGAAAACAATAGCAAAGATCAATAAAACTAAAAGCTGGTTCTTTGAGAAGATAAACAAAATTGATAAACCCTTAGACAGAATCATCAAGAAAAAGAGGGAGAGGACACAAATCAATAAAATTAGAAATGAAAAAGGAGAAATCACAACTGACACTGCAGAAATACAAAGGATTATAAGAGACTACTACAAACAACCATATGCCAATAAAATGGACAACCGTGAAGAAATGGACAAATTCTTTGAAAGGTACAATTTTCCAAGACTGAACCAGGAAGAATTAGAAAATATGAATAGACCTATCACAAGTAATGAAATTGAAACCATAATTAAAAATCTTCCAACAAAAAAATGTCCAGGACAAGATGGCTTCTCAGGTGAACTCTATCAAACATTTAGAGAAGAGCACATTTAGAGAAGAGCAAACACCAATCCTTCTCAAACTCTTCCAAAAAATTGCTGAGGGAGAAACACTCCCAAATTCATTATACGAAGCCACCAGCACCCTGATACCAAAACCAGAAAAAGGTATCACAAAAAATGAAAACTACAGGCCAATATCACTGATGAGCAGAGATGTAAAAATCCTGAACAAAACACTAGCAACCAGAATCCAACAGCACATTAAAAGGATCACACACCATGATCAAGTGGGATTTATCCCAGGGATGCAAGGATTCTTCAATATATGCAGATCAATCAATGTGATACACCACATTAACAATTTAAGGAATAAAAACAATATGATCATCTCAGTAGATGCAGAAAAAGCTTCTGACAAAATTCAACACCAATTTATTATAAAAACCCTCCAGAAAGTGGGCATAGAGGGAACCTACCTCAACATAATAAAGTCCATATATGACAAACCCACAGCAAGCATCATACTCAATGGTGAAAAGCTGAAAGCATTTCCACTAGGATCAAGAACAAGAGAAGGATGTCCACTCTTGCCACTCTTATTCAACATAGTTTTGGAAGTCCTAGCCATGGCAATCAGAGAAAAAAAAGAAATAAAAGGAATACAAACTGGAAAAATAAGGATTAAAACCGTCACTCTTTGCTGATAACATGATGCTATACATAGAAAATCCTAAAGATACCACCAGAAAACTACTAGAACTAATCAATGAGTTTGATAAAGTTGCAGGATACAAAATTAATGCACAGAAATCTCTGGCATTCCTACACACCACCAACAAAAAATCAGAAAGAGAAATTAAGGAAACACTCCCATTTACCATTGCAGCAAAAAGAATAAAATACCTAGGAATAAACCTGCCTAAGGAGGCAAAAGACTTGTACTCAGAAAACTATAGAACACTGATGAAAGAAACCAAAGATGACAAAAAACAGTTGGAGAAATATACCATGTTCTTGGATTGGAAGAATCAATATTGTGAAAATGACTATATAGCCTAAAGCAATCTACAGATTCAGTGTAATCCCTATCAAACTACCAATGGCATTCTTCACAGAATTGGAACAAAAAATCTTACAATTCATATGGAAACACAAAAGACCCCAAATAGCCAAAGCAATCTTGAGAAAAAAAAAATGGAGTTGGAGGAATTAGGCTCCCTGACTTCAAACTATACCACAAAGCTACAGTAATCAAGACAGTAAGGTACTGGCACAAAAACAAATATAGATCAATGGTACAGGACAGAATGACCAGAGATAAATCCATGCACATATGGACACCTGTTTTATGACAAAGGAGGCAAGAACATACAATGGAGAAAAGACAGCCTCTTCAATAAGTGGTGCTGGGAAAACTGGAGAACTACATGTAAAAGAATGAAATTAGAACACTACCTAACACCATACACAAAAATAAACTCCAAATGGATTAATGACTTAAATGTAAGACCAGACACTATAAAACTTTTGGAGGAAAACATAGGAAAAACACTCTGACATAAACCACAGGAAGAACTTTTTTGACCCACCTCCTAGAGTAACAGAAATAAAACCAAAAATAAACAAATGGGACTTAATTAAACTTAAAAGCTTTTGCACAGCAAAGGAAACCATAAACAAGACAAAAAGACAACCCTCCGAATGGGAGAAAATATTTGCAAATAAAACAACAGACAAAGGATTAATCTCCAAAATATACAAATAGCTCATGCAGCTCAATATCAAACAAGCAAGCAATCCAGTTAAAAAGCGGGCAGAAGACCTAAATAGACATTTCACCAAGGAAGACATACAGTTGGCCAAAAGGCACATGAAAAGATGCTCAACATCACTAATTATTAGAGAAATGCAAATCAAAACTACAGTGAGGTATCACCTCACGCCAGTCAGAATGGCCATTATCAAAAAATCTAGAAACAATGAATGCTGGAAAGGGTGTGGTGAAAAGGGAGCCCTCCTGCACTGTTGGTGGGAATGTAAATTGATCCAACAACTATGGAAAACAGTATGGAGAGTCCTTAAAGAACTAAAAAAAGAACTACCATATGACCTAGCAATCCCACTATTGGGCATATACTCTGAGAGAACCATAATTCAAAAAGAGACATGCACCCCAATGTTCATTGCAGCACTATTTACAATAGCCAGGACATGGAACCAACCTAAGTGTCCATCAACAGAGGAATGGATAAAGAAGATGTGGCACATATATACAATGGAATATTACTCAGCCATAAAAAGGAACTAAACTGAGTTATTTGTAGTGAGGTGGGTGGACCTAGAGTCTGTCATACAGAGTGAAGTATGTCACCATATGTTAATGCATATATATGGAATCTAAAAAAAAAATAGTACTGATGAACCTAGTTGCAGGGCAGGAATAAAGAGGTAGACATAGAAAATGGACTTGATGACGTGGGGTGGGAGGGGGAAGCTGGGGCAAAGTGAGAGTAGCATTGATGTATATACACTCCCGAATGTAAAATAGTTGGCTGGTGGGAAGAAGCAGCATAGCACAGGGAGATCAGCTCGGTGCTTTGAGGTGACCTAGAAGGGTGGGATAGGGAGGATGGGAGGGAGGCTTAAGAGGGAGGGGACATGGGGACATGTGTATGCATACGGCTGATTTGCTTTGTTGTGCAACAGAAACATGGTATTGTGAAGCAATTATACTCCAATAAAGATGTACTAAAAAAAATTGGTATCAATAGAAAAAAAAAAACCTCAAGCATAAGGACAGTTCGAAAAACTGCAGTATTTACAAAAGCTGAAGATACACAGTTCCAAAGATAATCAGCTCCACTCCTATATATATACCTGAACCCAACAGGAGTGCATTCATAAGTTCACTGAAAGGCATGCACTAGAATATTCATTATAGCATTATTTGTAAGCCCAAACTGGGTGCTACCCACATAAATATCCACTCATAGGAGAAGCCGTGAAAATTGTGGAATACTCACACAATGGGAATTGATCGTCTATAATGTGCATAATGCATAATTTATCAATACTAAGTACAAAAAAAGACAGGACGAATCTCTGGTTTTAGAAGTCATGAGAGCAGTTAACTGGAACAGTTTTTACTGAGATGAGAATGTGCTAGGTTATTGGTATTCTGTTTTTGATCTGCGTCTGACTAAGCAGGTATCTTCTGACATGTGAAATCAATACATTAAGCTGAACTCTTTTGATGTGATTACTAGTCTTTACTGATACTATCTTCAATAAACACTTAAAAGTACATAGAAATTAAAAATATCATTCCCATGATATTTTTATTTATTAATTCATTAAAATAAGTAGAAACACATTTTAATCATGACATGCTTTGCAAAACAAAAGAAAAAAAAGACCCCTAACTTTCAAAGACTTTTATGATCACTCAAGAAAGCAAAATTACAGAGACAAAGAAGCATCAGGAAATCAGTAAGGAAAAATAAATGACAAATTAAAAAAAAATGGTTTAAACATCAGGAAGTGTTATTTATACTGGTTCTGTGGGCTCCATGACTATGAATTCTTCTGTGAAGTGGGTGAAGACTCCATCCAGGACAAATTTAATCTCAGTCAACTCAATGAGCAATGAGCCTCACTGTAGACAAGCTCTAAACATGATCTTGGACCTGGAGCCTGATGAAGAGCTCGAAGACAACCCCAACCAGAGAACCCTGATTAAGCAGTCAGCCAAGATGCTGTATGGGTTCACCCAGACCACCTATATCC
>NW_021698491.1:0-407 GCF_005190385.1 Monodon monoceros
CCCCGGTCTAAAGGGCCATCTGAAAAAAGTGTAAAATCCAGAAAGGCAGGACAGGTCATGGAGAACAGGAAGCCTTGTTATGCTTTTGGGCGGGATGTAAATTGCCAAAAGCCACTCTGGAGAAGTGTATGGTATTTCCTGAAACACGTAGGAAACAAAGCAACACAGCCTAAGGCACTTCCACTTATGGTCCTATAGCTTAGGGAAATTAAAATCAAAAACACACAGACACCCCAAAATTTGGGAAGGCTGTGTTTACAAGAACCTCGTCTACGGTAAAAGTTAAATATCCGAGAAAGCAAAAAATGGATAAAGAAGTTGTGGTACGTACGTACAATGGAATATCACTCAGCAATGAAATCTACGTCATTATGCCGCTACGGGCCTGATGACGTAGATTTCATTGC
>NW_021698491.1:507-1197 GCF_005190385.1 Monodon monoceros
ATAATGAGTGGATTCAGGTACGATGATCCTACGAGAAATAAGTCACAGAGAAAAAGAAACATCCTAAGATATCACTAATACACGGAAGGTAAACTTGGTACACATGAACTGAATTACAAAACAGAACAGGGTCTCAAATTTAGAAAACAAACTTATGCTTGCTTATGGGGAAAGGTGAGTTGGGGTGCTGCATAAAACCAGAGATTGAAATTAGCACAGATACCGTTCATAAGCCAAATATATAATAGAGAAAACCTACGCCTTGATCAGCGAAATGGACTCAACACCCCATATTCAACACCTGGGAATATACCTGACAAGTAAGAATCTTAAAACCCATGGATTTATATGTCTCCATAAGGAAATCAAGCGTGTGTACAGCGGCCTAAACGCAGCATTGAGAATCCGATAAATCCCATTATCAAACTAAATTTCAAAAACAAAACACAATGACAGTGAAATAGAGAGCAATTCTTAAATAATTGATTCAGGGCTTGTGATGCAACCTGGATTTACCACATCTACACCCAGAGCTGGGTGAGACATAAGGCTGGACACTTCGGGCTGATAGCATTGGTGAGGTTCGGTGAGCAAACACAGACCCTTTCAAGTCATACTGCATGGTACCCATTCCATGGGTCCCAACTCTCCAAGTTGAAGGGATTCTTCCTTCAGCTAAAACATGCATGG
>NW_021698491.1:1297-1425 GCF_005190385.1 Monodon monoceros
GGCACAGTTTGCAATTTCTGCGCAAGATGAACAGGAATAGGGAGAGCCAATGAGAGACTAGCTGTAGGTGTCTGCACGGGTAAATGGAACGCTCATTTCCCACCAGGAAGAGGAATTAACCAAAGGCT
>NW_021698492.1:0-953 GCF_005190385.1 Monodon monoceros
AATTATACAAACAATAATTGGCTTTCTTGAGAACCTGCCGTTCTTCGTCCTTGAGCGCAAAAGCAGCACAAAGTTCCCACCATTGTTTTGATTATACTGAAGTAGCACAAGGACATTTCCTTGCGTTCCCACCACTCTGATTAGACTGAGGACATCTCATGGATCAGTGCCCAAAGCACTCAATGCTTCTTTGCAGGCCCCCGGTTTGCCGCGGGGGGGCTCAAAGCATTCAGGACTGTTCACAGCTCTGGCTTATTCACATGCCCCCGGTTTGCCGGGGGGGGCTCAAAGCAATCAGGACTGTTTGTAGTTCTGGCTTATTCGTCAGCCCCCAGTTTGTTGGGAGGGGGGGCTCATGGGTCATGTCTCCTTTCCATGTCCTCAGTTATTCCACTACCTTTCCGCCTTTTTGTTTTGTAATTTTTGCAGCATCAAGGAGAACACGGCAGCTTGTTGCGATGTTGTACGGCGGGTGACTTTCAATCGTCGTCGGACTATAATTAAACATATGATTATTATTATAATGAGCATTAGCAATCCTGTAAGTAGAAGCTGTTATGGCTATAATACCCATGACAGCTGCAATCAGCATTTCTACAAATCTTTAACTTTTTTTAATGTATCAGTTAAATATTGTAAAACAGTCATAGGAAGAGATTTTTGCCATTTCCTTCCAAGATTGACAGGAAGCCAAAGACCTGTCCGAGCTCGTAAGATACACAAACTTTCAGTAGATATGTTAAAAGATATACTAGAGGGCTTCCCTGGTGGCACAGTGATTGAGAGTCCGCCTGCCGATGCAGGGGACACGGGTTCGCGCCCCGGTCCGGGAGGATCCCACATGCCGCGGAGCGGCTGGGCCCGTGAGCCATGGCCGCTGAGCCTGCGCATCCGGAGCCTGTTGCTCCGCAACGGGAGAGGCCACAACAGTGAGAGGCCTGCATACCGCAAAA
>NW_021698492.1:1053-3460 GCF_005190385.1 Monodon monoceros
AAAAAAAAAAAAAAAAAAAAAAAAAAGATATACTAGAGTTAATGCAGGTATACAGAGAGCAATTTTTACATATTATAATACCTTGAGTCTCATTCCATACAGCTGGTCCCTTTAACAATATATAAGGTAATTTCACACAACTACAAGTATATCGAGTAACATTTTTATGAAAAGTCAAACTATGATTTCCAGATTTGTTAACCATATGTCCTACCCAGGCATTAATCTTTTTCAAAGCTGTCATAAGCTTCCACAAATCCTTTTGGATAGGATATCCATTTAAATGAGGAAGGACCAGAAGGAGAAAACCCTCCTGCATGCCATACTATGGTATCATTAATAGTATTGCTATAAATAGTGTTATCCTTTCTATGCCGTATAAATTTTTCAGACCGCTTTTTCCTTTGGTGGAGCCAAAAGGGCTCCAATCAATGACGCTTCCCCAAGAAGTATTAACAAGAACCCGAGCCATATCTCCTCGGCATCGAGTCCAATGGACCCAATCCGATAATCGATCCACAAGAGGCACCTGGCATGGAGGCAAATAAGGTGCGGAAACATTCTCATTAAGAGTGGAATTAGAACTTTCAAAACTATAAGCACTCAAAAGATATAACCCATGATATCTGCTTTTATTTTTGACAACACTTAACCACGTCTGATAATTCATTTTAAGGCAATGATCTCCCTTTCCCATACAAATAGGAGGTCCATTAACACCCACCGTGTAATTTTCTATTATCCTTCCTTCTTCTTCCGGCTTCAAAGGGCCTCTATCATCAAAAGGACCAGGCAACCATCCAGACTCATTTACATATACAAGAATTGGGGCATCCCACTAGGTAACCCCTATATTAAGAGGAGGGTTAGGAATATAAGTCCAATAAGTATGGTTAGTACAATTTACCTCATTGGCTGATATGTTTATTACTTTTTCAGACAACATTGCCAACATGGCTACAAAAAGATTGGTGCTAGTGAGGGGTTTACCCTGTGAAATGACAAGATTTTTGGCAGTGTCTGCAAACTTTTTTATTTGCCCCCAGGTCAGTAGAGGTGCCTTCTTCTTTCCACCAAGTAGTAGTCTTGGCAAGCGCCTTTTAATCCTGAGGAATTAATATGTTTTTGGAAGCATACCTAAACAAAAGACCTTGAACATAATTAGAATGCATCCCATATGCATTAATGGCTTCTTTTAGCATTTTTAAAATTTTTACATTATGAGGGTTATATTTAACGTTCATATATCCATTCGGAAATTGATCATTAGCAGGCATAGCTTGTCTAACAATAGGGAAAGCAAAAAATGATTCAGAATATTGCTTTTCTTCCGTATTCATCTCTTCTTCCAACAATAGTCTATTAAATTTAGGTTTTAGAGGAAAGTGAAACTGACGAGAGGCTCCAACAGGATAAGCTGCTAATTCTAAAGGAGGAGTCGAAGGAATAGTAGGACATGGCTCCTGATATGAGGGAGTGCTAGCATTATTTTTATTTTTTTCCAATTTAACCATCAAATTTTTTTAACTTTGAAAGTATATCAGAAATCTCATTCTGTTGAGAAAGTGGCATCTCATTTTGTTTGTTAGCCTGCTCCTAACCTTTATCATCGTCAGAAAAAGCCCCTTCATCACTGGAATCTGAAAAATCCTCTCTTGTCTTAGACACAAGGGGAGGAGGAGGCGGAGGAAGGTCCTCTACAGGAGACTCATGAAACAGAGTACGAAAAGCAGCAGAATGATCGGGAGCAGAATTCGGACGCCGAGGATGCGCCCCATTTTCATTTTCCGTCTCAGATTGTAATGGTTCCAGGGCAAGGGAAATTAATTTACAAAGAGACCAAACACGGACAGATATAGGGTCTCCATGCTGATGAGCTCTACTTAAGGCTCGCATAACCTGTTTTCAAACTTTTAAATTTAACTGGTTATGACCAGTAGATTGAAACCAGTAACAATGTTTACGTACCAGCGCAAACAATTCATCAAAAGATTCTGGTTTCACTTTCACTCCTGAACTCCATAATAACTGTTTTAGGAGTTTAATGTATTGAAATTCTACTGAATGGGAATTCCCCCTTACAGTTACTCTACTGTTGCCGAAGGTTTTGCTTACTCTGAGCGGACCAATTTCCCCTTCGGTCCCGCGATCACGCGATTACTTACCTTCAGGTCCCTGTTCGGGCGCCAAATGTTGTAGTTTATCTTAGGACAGGGCCGAAAGTAAGCTCATCACACGAGATGAATTGTGCCGAAGCACAGCAGTAGAGGGCTGCCGCTCGCTCAGGCAAAACAGCGCCGTCTGTCCTGTTGTGGTAGCTTTTATTAAAGCATTATCTAGGTTTACACTTTAAGACTTGTTTTTTTTTAACATTTCAGAAGTGCCAAAGCAGCAACCTATGTTTTTA
>NW_021698493.1:0-9580 GCF_005190385.1 Monodon monoceros
TCTCACTGTTGTGGCCTCTCCCGTTGCGGAGCACAGGCTCCGGACGCGCAGGTTCAGCGGCCACGGCTCACGGGCCCAGCCACTCCGCGGCATGTGCGATCTTCCTGGACCGGGGCACGAACCCGTGTCCCCCGCATCGGCAGGCAGACTCTCAACCACTGCGTCACCAGGGAAGCCCCTATATCTTCTTTTCTTCAGCAATGTTTTGTAGTTTTCAGTGTATAATATACTCATGTTAAAATTTTAACATATGGTGAGCATTTTCCATATCATTAAATAAATTCTTTGAGAACATGATTTTTGGTAGTTGTGTAGCATCTCATCAAAGAGATGTTCTATAACTTACCTAATTAATGCCTTATGTAGACATTTTATTTGTATCTAATTTTTTATAAACAGTGGTCTGATAAAACGCCACTGTGCATACTATTTTCATGTACCTTTAGCTATTTCCTTTGGACAAATTCTTAGAAATGAAAGTATTAGATCAAAGAAGTGAAAATTAAGAAGGTTTTTTTTGCAGGGGAGGAAGGAGGTGTCTTTTTTATTGTGACAAAAAACACATAACAGGGCTTCCCTCGTGGCGCAGTGGTTGAGAGTCCGCCTGCCGATGAGGGGGATGCGGGTTCGTGCCCCGGTCCGGGAGGATCACGCATGCCGCGGAGCAGCTGGGCCTGTGGGCTGTGGCCACTGGGCCTGCGCATCCGGGGCCTGTGCTCCACAGCGGGAGAGGCCACGGCAGTGAGAGGCCCGCATACCACAAAACAAAACAAAACAAAACAAACAAAAAAACCCACGTAACATTAACTTTACCATCTTAACCATTTTTTAACCACAGTACAGTAGTGTTAACTACATGGATGTCCTTGTGCAAAGATCTCTAGAACTTTTTCATCTTGCAGAACTGAAAGGAGGTTTTAAAATATTCATCCACAGTGATCTTTAAAATACAGTACTATGGTTTGAATGTTTTCCTCCTTTCTACTTCTCTGTAGTTTCCAATTTTCTATAAAATTAGAATTTTTAAAAGAAAGAATATGAATCAGGCTTATTAAATTTATGTGTTTCAAATAAAATTGTTCAGGGCAAACAATTTATTAGCATTAGACTTAAATAGCAAGAATCCACACTAAGGAACGAGACAGGTGTATCACGGTTACATCTGTTTGAGGACCAGCTCCTTCTAAAGCAGTGGTTTGCAACCAGGGTTGATTTCACTCCCCCAGGGGACATTTGGCAATGTCTGGAAATATTTTTTGGTTGTCATAACCTTGAGAGTAATGCAAATAGTATGAGGTTGTGAAATCCTGTTCTAAAGAGTGGAGCACCAGAAGCTGCTGGGGGGATGGGGGGTGGGTGGTAAGGAAGGAAGACTCTAGCGCCTGGAACCAGAGCATTAACTAGGGAGCAACCAGGCTTGCCCAGGGCTGGGGAAGGTAGAGAAGGCAGAGTCTTCCCAAGATTGTAGGATTTTAAATCTGTTACATTTGCATGTTAACTTGAATTTTCAGCAGCTAGAACTAATTAACCTTAGCACCTGGTTTGCAAAATTATTGGTTAAATAAAAAGTTACAGTGTGAGTAATAACCACCCGTTAGTCCCCTCATGAACTCCAAAGTTGCGGGCTTCCAGCCGGTGGGCCGGAGGCAGCAGCTGAGTCTGGAGGCGGCCCTGGTCCAGTATCTAGGGAGCAGAGCCGAGCCAGGTGCTTAAAGAGGGCTTCCTCGGGGTCCAACCCCCGTCACCTTTCCTCCGGTGTGTTGTCTGCCGCACCCGCTCATCAGCGGGGAGGCTGGTAGGAGCTTCTCTTAGAGGAGAATCCCATCCTCCTTCAGACGTCCTGCGGAGAAGGCAGGTGCCTCCCACGTCCCACATCCTCACACCAAGGAAATGCTCTCTCATCTAAACGCCTCCCGCTGGAGCCCATCCTGACCGCTGACCCGGTCACTACCCGGTGTTGTTCCTCAAAAAGAGATCATTTCGAAATTCAAAAAGGCGAAAAAATGTTTCATTACAAGCATTAACCCCGTTAGGCGCTTTTGCTCGCTTCCAGTCTCCTGAATAGGCTTCATTTAAAGGCCCCAGAGGCACCAAGTGACAGTTTTACGCGGGTCATCAGTTCGAAAGCTCTGGAGAGACTAAGAGAAAACATACAATAAGTCCCCCGTCCACCCCCGCCGTCATTATATAGAAGAGAGAGAGAGGAAATCCTCCTCACGCGGGGGCCCCTTTTGTGTCGTTCCTGCCAACGCAGCAGCCCTCCTGCTATATAGACCCGCGCGCCCGCCCCACCGCACTGAACTCGCATCCCCGCATCCAGCAGCCATGGGGAAGGTGAGCCCCGCGCCGGCGGGAGGGGCCCGCAGCCAGGCTGGAGGCCAGGCCTCTGAGCCCTGTCCTTCCCTTCCCTGCAGATCACCTTCTACGAGGACCGGGGCTTCCAGGGCCGCCACTACGAGTGCAGCAGCGACCACGCCAACCTGCAGCCTTACTTCGGCCGCTGCAACTCCATCCGGGTGGACAGCGGATGCTGGATGCTCTATGAGCGCCCCAACTACCTGGGCTGCCAGTACTTCCTGCGGCGCGGCGACTACCCCGACTACCAGCAGTGGATGGGCCTCAACGACTCCGTCCGCTCCTGCCGCCTCATCCCCCACGTGAGTCCAGTTCCATATCATTCTGGTTCACTTTGGACCCAGAATGGATAGTTTCAAGCAAAGGTTAAACGTTTGGAGTAGTGATCATTTAGAATAATTGAGAGTTTGGGGAAAAGGTAAGCTATGGTATATTAGTTAAATATAATTTGCCTTGAACAGAAGTAAATTGTTGCCCAGGTACCAGTTAATCAACAAATATTTATTGAGTAAGAATGTATCCGCTGCCCCGGGCATGTATAAAATAGAGGTCCTGACCTGGAATCATTTACAATGGAGTTGTAGAAAAAACACTAATATCCAACAGAAAAATAATTAGGTGCTAGTTAGTTTCTGAGCTGACAGGAGTTGAAAAGGAAAATTTTACAAGGGTTCATTCTTGTAAGACTCTTTCCCCTTTTTGCCTCCCAATTGCATGTTTTGGTTTTCCCCACCTGTACAAATAAAAGTACTTTTTCTCAGTAGAGAGCAATGCAGAGATTTTATACACAGGCTACATATAATTCATAGGTGTCTTAAAACACTAAGGTTTTTTAAAAATTAGTCCTTGGGCTTACTCATTTTTCTTTCCCATTTTTCCTCACTCTATTCATAAATTACTAAATGAAAATCAAGTATGTAACTGAGAGATTTCAGATGTTTCACTTTGCTTTCCACAGAAACAAAAGCATCTAAGCCCTTGGTGATTTTTCCAAGATTTATTTTAAACTCAATGTAGAGTAATTCATTTCATAAACGGACTTTACTGTTCAAAGACACATGCTTGAAAATTTTAAATAATTCTTCAAAATGGCAAAAATAGTAATAAGCTGTTAAAGATTTGGGTTTCTCTATGGTACAGTGTCCTGAGCGTGATTAACAGTTCATCCTGGGAAATATCTGAATATATTAAAGAGTGAGATTTCCTTCTTAATTTTTAGTCACACTTTATGATCTTGGAAAGGTACTGAATCTCCACCTTTGAAAATGAAGAGTATACAAAGATTCAGAAATAATTCATTTTTACCATATATTTGAAAATGACTAGAGCTGGTCCTCACCAAACTGAATGGCATGAATGTGTTGGAATCATTTCATGGTTTGCTTTTCTCCTCTTTCCACCTCCGGATGGGCCAGGCTGGCTCTCACAGGATCAGACTTTATGAGAGGGAAGATTACAGAGGCCAGATGATAGAGATCACTGAGGACTGCTCCTCTCTTCAGGACCGCTTCCACTTCAATGAGATTTACTCTCTCAATGTGCTGGAGGGCTCCTGGGTCCTCTATGAGTTGCCCAGCTACCGGGGAAGGCAGTATCTGCTGAGGCCGGGGGACCACAGGCGCTACCATGACTGGGGGGCTGTGAATGCTAAAGTGGGCTCCTTGAGGAGAGTCATAGATTTCTACTAAAATAAGTGCATCATTTCTCAATCTGGAAAGTAATAAAATATTTTCTGTTTTCCTGGCAATGGTTTGCTTGTGTTTTTCCTTTTGTCCTACATTTATTATTTTATTTATACACTCACACACACACACACACGCACATACACACGAGATGCACGTGGAAATCAAGGTGTATGATCTACGGGTAACAAAGAAAATTCTCATAATAGAACTATGCTTTCAAATGAAGCAGAGCTTTACAGTTTACAAAACACTTCATAATACATTATCTTATTTGATTCTCTGGCCTTTAAACACATTGCTTCTTCAAACTAGATAGTGAGATATCTCTTCAGTTTTTCTTTGAGGAGTGAGGATCTGAAAGCTGAGGTTCAGAGATAGTGTGACCCACTTCTTAAATCAGGGATTCTGAAGCTGGCTACAATGGGCTTCAGAAGATTTTTTAATTCCCTAAATTGTATGCAAAATTGAGTTCACAAATCTCTGGCAGGTGGACTCTTTTTTTTTTTTTCTCCTTTCATTATTTTGCCTTTTTTTTTTTTTTCTTTCCCGTTTGATTTTGATGCTGAACTGGTCTCTTGACACTCTCTGGACATTGAAACATTCAGTGGAGGAATGCTGATGGGGAGAGAGGAGATGGTTCTGGAAAAATTCTTGCCTTCCTAATGAAAGGGAGCAGCTGCCCTGGTGCCACAATTCCCTCTTATTTCAGACATGTTACACTCAAGAGCTGACAAGTACGAGGGAAATGTCACAGTTTCAGAAATGCTGGTCTTGATGTGGTCAAGCCCCTGAATCAATGTTTATTAGTCAGGGCTCTCCAGAGAAACAGAACCCATAGGATCTATATAGATATAGATGAGGAGATTTATTATAGGAATTGGCTCATGTGATTATAGAAATTGAGAAGTCCCATTATCTGCAAGCTAGAGCATCAGGAAAGCTGGTGGAATAATTCAGTCTGAGTCCAGAGGCCTGAGAGCCAGGAATGCTGATGTCTGAGGGCAGAAGGAAGAGGGAGTTCATCCTTCCTTCTCCTTTTTGTTCTATTCAGGCCCTCAACAGATTGGATGGTCTTCTCTACTCAGTATACTGACCCAAATCCTAATCTCTCCCGGAAATACCCTCACAGACACACCTAGAAATAATGTTTTACCAGCTATCTGGGCATCCCTTAGCCCAGTCAAGTTGACATAAAATTAACCATCACACAATGCCAGCAACCCTTTACCTTGAGACTTCTTGTAATGGGAGTAAAATAAACCCACATTTGATTATGGCACCACCATTGGGTGTTCTTTTATTTGTAGTTCAATACACATTTCTAGCTGACACAGAGTATATGTGACTTTTTCCGAGGTGACTGTTTAGAACTTTATTCAGAGTCTCAAAGAAATTCCTAATGGAAAATCCCCCCCGCCAAGAAGAAGGGAGGGAGGGAGGGAGGAAAGCAAGTCACTACAGCACAACGAAGTAATGTGGTGTTTAACATATTTCAGACCTGGAGGTCATCTAACCTAGATCACTCATTTTATGTAAGGTAAACTAAGGTTCAATTCTAATTTCAAACAGTTAATAATAGAAGTGGCATCAGAATTCAGAACTCACAGCTCAGAAAATCAGTGCTTTTCCATTGTGGAATCAGGAAGATGCTTGTCAAAATAACGACAGCACCAGCTTACAGATTCTTACCATGAGGTAAGCAACCAACCAACAAGGAACTGAATTAAATATATAGGATAATCCAAAGCTGCATTCTCTGTCTATATAAATGCACACATGATACACACACAGTTATATATATTTATATAACTGTATACATATACTCTCCATATGTGTGTATATCT
Organism: Monodon monoceros; assembly: GCF_005190385.1. Taxonomy (NCBI): domain Eukaryota; kingdom Metazoa; phylum Chordata; class Mammalia; order Artiodactyla; family Monodontidae; genus Monodon; species Monodon monoceros. The sequence goes on from NW_021698493.1 coordinate 5,885, forward strand.
GTGTGTTAGTATATTGCCTGTGTAAGGTTATAGGGAAGTATAACACTATATTCACTTACATTAGTTCTTCTACTGCTTGTTTTCTTACTTGCACTCTCATTGCTAGAATCTTAGAAAGGAGTGGCGACTACGTTTGTACTCAAAGACTGATCTGATCAAGTCATTTCCCTGAATAAAAACCTTTGATATTGCTCCACTGCCCACAGGGAAAAATTCTACCTTTTTCAAGAAACTGGCCCCAGCCTACCTACTTCCTCTCTTATTGCCTGACCCCAGTTGTCCTTTACTCCATCTCATCCAAGTCATCCAATCACGTTAAGTAATCCAATCACATCCAATCTCATCCAAGTCATCCAATCACATCCAATCTCTGAGTTTGCTCACATCTTTTCCTCACCCGGATGACTTTTCCCCACCTTCTACCCAGTAAGCTACTCATCTCCAAAGCTTGATCAGAATTCACCCCAATCCCTTGGCCAAAAATGGATCTGAATCAGTTAGCATACATTAGACTGAAAGTAGCCAAAACATCATAGCAATGGATAAACAATGTGGAAATCTATTAGCTCACATGATAGGAAGTCCTAGGGTAGCACGGAATTTAGGAATGGTTAGTTCAGCAGCTCAACAATATCGTCAGGGCCCCAAGTTTTGTCCATCTCCCACCATATCATCAACCTGAAGCTGGTGTCCCTGGAAACCATAGCTGCTAGCTGCAAGCAGGGCAATACACAAGGAAGGTTGGGTGAAGGAAATCAACCAACAAGCTTTGCCTACAGCACAACTGTGCCCAGAGCACCAATTCCCAAGATTAAAGAGGACCTTGAAATATTATCCGTTCTTGAATGTAAGCTTTGGTGGTGTAAGATAGTCAGAATGGAATGAATAAAGGGAGAAAGAGGAAGAAAGCCCAAGAAGGGAAATGTAAAAAAAAATTTTAAGATATTAATTAGATTAATTATTCCCTTCTTATAAAGTAAGAGGACTATAAGTAAGTTAAAATAAACTCTGTTTTAAATGCTTTTTAATTCCCTTTCAACCACGAGGAGTTATCTGATTTTAATGTTTTCTTACAACCACAGTAGATTTTGTGTGTGTGTGTGTGTGTGTGCTGCACTGTGCGGCTGGCGAGATCTTACTTCCCCAACCAGGGATTGAACCTGGGCTCTTGGCAGTGAGAGCATGGAGTCCTAACCCACAGTAGCATTATTGAAATCAAGAAATTAATATTGAAAAAATTCATATTGATTCCCTTCTTTTCTTGTTGCTCATGGAAGATGCTTTAAATTGTAGTAAAATATACATAACATAAAATTTACCATTATAACCATTTTAAGTGTACAATTCAGTGGCATAAAGCACACTCACATCATTGTGCAACCACCAGCACTATTCATCTTCAGAAATTTTTCATCATCCCAAACTGAAACTCTGTACTCATTAAACAATAACTCCCCATTCCCACCTGCCCCCAACCCCTGGTAACCACCCTTCTACTTTCTTTCTTTATAAATCTGACTATTCTAGGTATCTCAAATGCATTGAACTATATAATATTTGTCCTGTGTCTGGCTCATTTCACTTAGCATAGTGTTTTCAAGGTTTGTTCACGTTGTGGCATTTATCAAAATTTCATTCCTTTTTAATCCTGATTAATATTCCATTCTATGCATATACCACATTTTGTGTACCTATCCGTTCTTAAATGGGCATTTGAATTGTTTCTTCCTTTTGGGTGTAATAAAGAATGCTGCTATGATCATTGGGGTACAAAGAGCTGTTCAAGTCCCTGCTACCAATTCTTTCGGGTATATGCCTAGAAGTGGAATTGCTAAATCATATGGTAATTTGATGTTTAATCTTTAAGGAACTACCATACAGTCTTCCACAGTGGCTGTACCAATTTACATGCCCATCAGCAATGCATAAGCTTTCCAATTTCTCCACATCCTCTCTAAGACTTGTTGTTTTCTGTTTTGATTTTGCTTTTTATACTAGCCATCCTAATGGGTGTGGAGTAGTATCTCATTGTAGTTTTGATTGCATATCCCTAATGATTAGTGATGTTGAGCATCTTTCCATGTGCTTATTGGCCATTGTATTATTTTCTTTGGAGAAGTGTCTATTCAAGCCTTGTTTTTCAATTGGGTTTTTTTTTTGGAGGTGGGTGTTTTATTGTTGTTGAGTTATAGCAGTTCTTTATACATTCTGAATATCAATCCTTTATCATATATGATTTGCAAATACTTTCTCACATCCTATTGGTGTCCTCTTCACTCTGTTGATAGTCTCCTTTGATGCACAAAAGTTTTTATTTTGATGAACTCCAATTTGTCTATTGCCTATGCTTTGGTGTTATATCCAAGAAATCACTGCCAATTCTAACCTCATGAAGATTTTCCTCTATGTTTTCTTCAAAGAGTTTTATAGTTTTAGTTCTTTAACCCATTTTGAGTTAGTTTTTGTATGTGGTGTAAGGTAACGGTCCAACATCATTCTTCCGCATGTGGATATCCAGTTTTCCCAGTACCATTGTTGAAAAGACTGTCTTTTCTCCATTGAATGGTCTTGACAACCTTCTCAAAAATCATTTGACCATATGTGTAAAGGTTTGTGTCTGTGTTCTCTATTCTATTCCATTTGTCTGTATGTCTATTTTTATGCCAGTACCACACTGTTTTGATTACTGTAAATTATGTAGTAAGTTTTGAAATGAGAAAGTGTGAGTTCTCCAGCTTTGTTCTTCTTTTTCAAGATTGTTTTGGGGGAGTCCACTGGTGGTCTAGTGGTTAGGCTTCAGCGCTTTCACTGTGGTGGTCCGGGTTCAATCCCTGGTCCAGGAAATGAGATCCTGCAAACCTCTCGGTGAGGCCAAAATTAAATAAATAAATAAAAATTAAAAATGGCTTCACACACACAAAGATAGATTGTTTGAGGTATTTGGGATCCTTTGAGATTCTATATAAATTTTAGAGTGGGTTTTTCTACTGCCACAGAAAATAACATTAGAATTTTATAGGGATTGCATTATATCTGTATACCACTTTGGGAAGTATTCATATCTGAACAATATTAAATCTTCCAATCCATGAACACAAGATGTTTTTCCATTTATTTATATCTTTTCTTTTTTTTGTTTTTGTTTTTTGTTTTTTGTTTTTTGGCGGTACGCGGGCGTCTCACTGTTGTGGCCTCTCCCGTTGCGGAGCACAGGCTCCGGACGCGCAGGTTCAGCGGCCACGGCTCACGGGCCCAGCCACTCCGCGGCATGTGCGATCTTCCTGGACCGGGGCACGAACCCGTGTCCCCCGCATCGGCAGGCAGACTCTCAACCACTGCGTCACCAGGGAAGCCCCTATATCTTCTTTTCTTCAGCAATGTTTTGTAGTTTTCAGTGTATAATATACTCATGTTAAAATTTTAACATATGGTGAGCATTTTCCATATCATTAAATAAATTCTTTGAGAACATGATTTTTGGTAGTTGTGTAGCATCTCATCAAAGAGATGTTCTATAACTTACCTAATTAATGCCTTATGTAGACATTTTATTTGTATCTAATTTTTTATAAACAGTGGTCTGATAAAACGCCACTGTGCATACTATTTTCATGTACCTTTAGCTATTTCCTTTGGACAAATTCTTAGAAATGAAAGTATTAGATCAAAGAAGTGAAAATTAAGAAGGTTTTTTTT
>NW_021698494.1:0-3906 GCF_005190385.1 Monodon monoceros
AATTTGTGGTAGTGGGGGACTGCGTTCGCGCTTTCCCCTGGTGTTTGACTTGGTGAACGAATAGACAACAATTTCGGTAGTATACTTCTGTAGTCGTTTTTGGTGGTCGAGTGTTTCTACGCGTTACCTGTACTGTGGTTTTTTTTTGTGTGTGTGGGTGTTGTGTGCAACCCGACGCTCGTTCAGATGCCGACTGCTGTGCTGTGGAGTTCCCGGTAGTTCGCTATGTGCGGTGAATGCAGAACGTGCCTTGCTTCGGTAGTCGGAACCGGTTTTTCTTCGTCGGTTAAATCATCTATCGGTTTCCTGTTCCGTGTGGCGTTTATCAGCCGCGTCCGCGTTGCCAGGTAGCGAAATACAGAGATCAACGTCTGTGAGGAAGGCAGTGCCTGCAACAACAAGCGTTTGCCCCAGCGTGAGTGAAACCGGAAGCTATCACACTAGCAAAAATCAGCTGACAACACACACTATGTAGGCCGGTATCGTCTAGAGTCCCGAAAATAATGTAACTTGACTTATGAAATAGCAGTAGAAACGCAGGCACAGGAGACAAAGCTCTGGAGAAAGCCGAGTCCGGCGTACGGGGTTGATTGAATATGGAATGCTATGTATAAAATAACCTCCTAAAATAACCTCCTAAAAAGGAGGTTACCCCTGAAGAACATTCAACGTCCATACGGCATCCTGAAATAACGTATAATGAAAAACAACCCGAAGTTCTACTACACCTCGAGCTGGCACAGTATTGTGAACACTTAGTTTAATAAGTAAAAGGTTTTAAAAAGAAGTAGGGAGGCAATTCCCTGCCTGTCCGTGGTTAGGACCCCGGGTTTCCACGACCACGGCCCTCGGTTCAACCCCTGGTCAGGAAACTGAGATTCCCGAAGCTTACGGGTTTAGCGAAAAAAACCTTAGACATGTATTTGCATGTTATATATACAACACCTGCACAAACACACACGCGTACACATACATGTAACTTATTGATCTCAGGCTTCAGAACAAAAAACAGAGTGGAAACTTCTCCGGCAGGTTCTGAGTGCAGGTAAGATGAAAAATACGGTGTCCTTCGTACAGAAAAATCACGGAACACTCCCTGTTCAGCTTCATCAGCAACGTCTCTGAACCCCATTTGCGTGAGTCCTAGGGTGAGAGCGACTAAGGACAGAACCAAAAACCCAAACGGAGCCCCTGAGCCCTGGGAGAGGGCGCACCAGGCCACGCCCTCAGCCTCCAACCTAGCCTCTTTCAGTTCCTTATCACTTTAGGAGAATGGGATCATTTTTACAGATAGCAGAAAAAATGCAAGTCAAGTGTGTAAGCACCTTATTTTTCTCACATACCTGCCCCTTCAAGTCTTCACGTACGGCTTCTGCTGATTGAAGCTGTAGGGGAGGCAAAACTTTACTTTTTACCCTTTGAGGGTCTCTGGCAGGGCCTGAGTATTAATGGATGTAAAACAGGAGGGGGGCACTTCCCTGAGGGTGCAGGGATTAAGAATCCGCCTGCCAATGCAGGGGACACGGATTCGAGCCCTGGCCGGGGCAGATCCCCACATGCCGCGGAGTAACTACGCCCGTGCGTCGCAACTACTGAGCCTGCGCTCTAGAGCCCACGAGCCACAACAACTGAGCCCGCGCGCCTAGAGCCCGTGCTTAGCAACAAGAGAAGCCACCGCAATGAGAAGCCCGCACACCGCAACGAAGACTAGCCCCGGGTCGCCGCAACTCGAGAGAGCTCGTGCACAGCGATTAATTTAAAAAAACAACAAAAAAGTTTTTTAACAAGAGGAAAACATGCAGATTTTTACATGTATGTAGATGAAAACCCAAATTAAGTGGGTCTCCGAGGATCCCTGGTTCCTTTTTTTTTAAAATAAATTTTATTTTTGTCTGCGTTGGGTTTTCGTCGCGGCGCGCGGGCTTCGCATTGCAGTGGCTTCTCTTATTGCGGAGCACGGCGCGCAGGCTTCAGTAGTTGTGGCGCACGGGCTTAGTTGCTCCGCGGCATGTGGGATCTGCCCGGGCCAGGGCTCGACCCCGTGTCCCCTGCACCGGCAGGCGGATTCTTAACCACTGCGCCACCAGGGAAGCCCACCCTGGTTCCTTTCACTGGCCCTGGTTCCTTTTGTTGGAGAATGATACCGAGAGACCAAAATCTGGTGTGTCATTGCTGTTAGGCCCTGTACCTAGTTTACTCAGTGGATTATATTCCGTTATTATCATTACCTTGATTTGGCAGTGGGAACCCTTTCCAACTGGCTCTTGTGTGCTTGACATGCCACCGAATCAGTCACTGTACGTTCCTTTACTTTTGGGCACAGTTGCATGTTCCAGGCTTGTATTTTCCCCACCTAAGAGCCTCGCCTCCCCTGGGGGCTGATATGCCCCTCCGCCCTCCTGCCCACAATGACTTTCTGTCGCAGTGAGGCTTACTGCGGAGCGATGGAGAAGGACCATCAGGTTTCTCAGGAGAGAGCACATCCAGGGCTCCACAAGGCCCATGGATATCCAGCCTCGGCTCCCCTCCTTCGCCCACCTACCCCGATTCCTTTGGCAGAGGCGGCTGCTTCCTGAAAGAGGTCAAGGTTCTGTGGACTTCCTGGAGAGGCACTCGAGTCCAGAGGGAGGGGCAGAGGGCACAGGTGTCCAGGTTGGACTCCTTACAAACGTTTCTGATCCCACCTGGTGTGTGCCCACCGCCCAAGACCGCTAACCCACCCAGCAAAAGTCCCACAGAGGCACGGCAAGCCACACCAAAGTGGCCTTCCCTCAGCTGGGTGTGTCGCCGCTCCCTGACCGGGCAGCAGGCACCTCTGCCCCTCGGAGGGTGAGGGGCAGGGCCTCAGAGGTCCCCTGCTACTATTCTCTGTGACACCCAGACAAGAAGAGTTGGCCGTGCTGAGACTCACACTCCCCTGTGCCGGTCACCCAAACCCACGCACCCCGCCCACTCCCCCAAAGCCAGGTTCCCAAGGGTTCCACACCTCCACATCCCGTCGGGGGTATATCCAACGAAGGCCTGAGGTTCTCTCTTTGGTCCTCATCCGCTGGTCTCTGCAGATGGTGACATTTGAGGCTGAGGTCTTTCTGTAGCTCCAGAGCAATAGACTCTTCCCGAAGGTCACCTGTCAGACTGCAGTGGCACGGCCTCCCAGGCCCACGGAGACTCCACAGACTCCAGGTCAGCCCCTCTTAGTTAGCAGTGGGACCGTGAGGAGGGCTGAGGCCGCAGCGGGGGGGCAACCGTAGGAGCTTGCCAGGAGAGGAAGACGGGTGGGGAAATGCAGTCTCCGGTTTGAGAGACAGAACCAGAACCGAAAAAGGGCTTGTGGGCTCAGGGGTGGGCAGCGCTGGGCCCCTGAGGTTTCAGAGAGCCTCGCTCCCATCGGGGTTCTGCTGTGGCTCCTCTCGGTGAGTCTCCGGCGTTTCCTTTCCACAGGAAGGGAGGGGCAAGGACCACCCGCGGCGTTCTTCTCGGCACCCACACATCCCACCCCAACCAGGCTCTGTCCGCAAGGTGAAGCTGCTCCTTCTTGCTGAAAGCCCGGCCCATTTCCTCCTGGGTGCTCTCTGCTTGGGCCTCAGCAGCTTCCTCTTGGCCCCGCCAATTCAGCCTTAAGGACCCAATAAAGGTAGCCAGCTGGTCAGAAGCCACAGGCCAGTGGTTTGTGCAAGGAGGTGTGAGGTTGAGAGCCCCTCCATGATGGCAGCTCCCCACCTGCCCACCACCCCACCCTCCACCCTTCTGCTCCCTGCCATCAGCCCCCATTGCCCCTGGCTCTCGGGGCTCTCTGAGCTCTGCCTGTGCTTTTGCTGTCAATCTTCCTTTCTCTCTCTTTCTCCCGCCCCACCCCCTTTCTATCTATCTATCTATCTATCTATCTATCTATCTATCTATCTATCT
>NW_021698494.1:3916-5611 GCF_005190385.1 Monodon monoceros
TCTATCTATCTATCTATCTATCTATCTATCTATCTATCTATCTATCTATCATCTAATCTATCTATCTATCTATCCATCCATCTATCTATCTATCTATCTATCCATCTATCTATCTACCTATCATCTATCATCTATCTATATCCATCAGATGTAGCAGAAGAATGGGTGCGGGCGTTTTCCCACCCTTGTACAGAGTGTGAGCGATCTTTGCTCTTTCGGCGGGAACTCAACCCCTCCAGCGGCTACCAGGAATAGGTGCGAAGGCATATGAAAGCTGAGGTTTCCAGGGGGCCACACCACCCTCCTCCCCCTCAGACTGACAGGACACCTGAAAGGTTCTCATAGGCACTGTCAAGGCCCACTGAGAGCCCTGCTGCGTTTTGCTCCTGCCGGTGTCGGCTTCCGCGCAGGTACACAACTGTCAGTGTCTTGGAGGGTGGCAGAATGTGGCTTGGAAGATCTCGGGGTGGCACTTCTGCCCCACAAATAGATTAAGACGGTTGGGAAGGTTCTCTGTCTCCCTGGGTCTGTACCTGTAGAGACCATGGGAAAGACAGGGAAGGGGAGAGAGAGGTTGGGAGATTGAAAGACTGTGACTGGGAGAGACAGAGACAGTGACCTTCCTTTGGGGGGCAGAGCTGGGGACTGAGCCCGGGAGTGAGAGGGGGTTTCCAGGAAGGGTGCCGTAGTTGTCCCTGACCGTGTGTGCTTGTCGGCCTCCAGGGCTTTGGGTGGGCGGCTCCTGCGTGCCCACCTGTTTGGCAGGGATGTGCGTGTGTCGAGCAGAGCGGGGGCGGTGGGTGAATAAAAGTGGAGAGGGCGCGGGCCGCGGTGGGGCCGGCGGGGCTGCGCGCTAAGGCGGGAGCAACCGGGCTGCGGGCGGGCGTGTGGCCTGCGGGCGGGAGGAAGGCGAAGGCGTGTTCCCTGGCCACGGCCCCCACGTGGCTGTGCGGGCGGCCCCCAAAGGCTTTCCCGCCTGTGGCCGGGGAGAGAGGATGCTGCGCTGCCTCAGGGCCTTCGGCGGGGCTTGGCCCCGGGGGGGGGTGGGGCCCTTCACGAGGGCGCAAAAGCGACGGGCACCTCCTTCGAGCCGGAATCGAACCAGCGACCTAAGGATGTCCACACGTGTCGGCTCTACAGTCCTCCGCTCTACCAGCTGAGCTATCGAAGGGTGCGCGCCGTTAGGCCCGGGCCCTTAACTCTTTCTGGAAATGCCGGAGCACGGCACTGGGACGCCCGAGGTGAGACAGGCCCAGGGCTGTTTGGAGATGAGTTCGAACAGGCGAGGGCAAAAATGGGCTGAAACTTTCTTTTGCTGAAAGCAAGGCGAGACCGGACCCGAGCCCCGACCCACCCCTTCAACTGCGGGGCGCCGCGCGCTCCCGTCTTCCCGGGTTCCCCCTCCAGGTCTCGATTCGTCGCCGCGCGCCCACGCTCCCCCGCCACGAGACACTCGTTCCGGTGTCCCCCACGGGGAAGAACAGGGCGCTGGGAAGGTCGCGCTGGGGGCGTGGCGTATGTAGATGAGGAGGGGCGCAGAGGCTGCTGGTCCCACTCCGCCTGGGCCTCCGCGTCCTGCGTGTGGACACGCAGAGGCTGCCCCGTTGTTCCCCGGGTGGGCGAAGCCGGGGCGAGGGGCGTGCAGCGGCGGAGGGCGCGGAGGCGGCGTGAGCGAAGTGACCGTGCGTGCAGAGT
>NW_021698495.1:0-5000 GCF_005190385.1 Monodon monoceros
GCCCCCGCGCGCAGGGTGGGCAGAGGGGAGCCGGCGCCGGCCGGGGGCGCCGACTCGGCCGCGGGGACCCCGCGCTTCCGAGGGGCGCCCGAGCCGGTCTGCGGTTGGCTCTGCAGGGCTGGGGACCCCGGTCCCCCCGGGCCTGGACTGCCGGCGGGCTTGCCCTTCTGTACTTTAGGATCTGACACGTAGGGTTTCTTTTTCCTGGTAGTTTATTCTTAGCTCTGTCAACGTACTTAGTTTTTAAAATTTGTTCTTATTTTTCAGGGCACCCTTTCCTCCCTCTCTCCAGTTTTTTTGTGTTTCTCTTTTGTTTTGTTTTAGTGAGGCATTTTGTCCCTCTGATCTTGAGTGGGTGGGCTGGCAGGACACTTGGAGAGGAGGCGTTCTGTCCCCTGATCTTGAGTGGCCTTTGGAAAATGACGGGCCAGACGGAAATTAAATTTAATTGATATATAATATTGTATCCGTCCAAGGTGTACAATGTGATGATTAATATATATATAGTGTGTGTGAAATGATTACCACAATAAGTTTAGTTAACCTTAATTCACATAATTACATATGTTCCCTTTGTGATGAGAACTTTCAAGATCTACTCTCTTAGCAACTTTCAAACATAAAATACGGTATTGTTAACTGTAGTGACCGAGCTGTACATTACATCACCATTACTCACTTGTCTTATAACTAGAAGTTTTTACCTTTTGATCATCTTCCCTCATTTTCGTCACCTCCAACCCCCAGCTCTGGCAACCGTCATTCCATTCTTCCCATCATGAGTTCAGTATTTTAGATTTCACATATGAGATCATAAAGTATTTATCTTTCTCTGTCTGACATTTCATTTAGCATAATGCCCCCCAAACCCACCCATGTGGTCACAAATAGCCAGATTTCCTTCTTTATCATGGCTGAATAATAGTAGGTTGTATGCACCCCCATTTTCTTCATCCATTCATCCACAAGAAAACACTGAGGTTGTTTCCATGTCTTGGCTACTGTATTGGGTTGGCCAGAAAGTTCATACAGTTAATGAATACACTGTTCAATCAAACTTGGTGAAAATGAGTCTTTTATTTTTACTTAAAATAAATCTTTGACAAAGCCAGCTAGGCATCCCTTTGAGTAACGACTTATATCACATTGAAATATTTTAAACATATGAACAGTAATAGCTGAAATGACAAATGTTACTAATATTGACACAATTTATCAAGGAGAATATGTTAGAATATGTTAAAATGCAGGTGGACAGTGAAAGAACAACTATAACTTTTAACTAAATATTGTCTTGATATTTAGACCATTGGTTAAAATCATGATAACAGGTTTCATCCGTTTCAGGAAAGCAGAATATTTGCAGATCACTTAACATTTACTAGGTATGTTCTCAGTCTGGAAGGATGTATTTCACTTACATGTGTCATTTAATTTAACCACATCCCTCTGTAATAGATAGTGGTATCCCTATTTGCAGATAGGAGACAGGCTCAGAAAGATTAAGAATGTTACCTAATTCTAGTAAGTAGCCAAACCTAAACTGATCTAATTCCAGGGCAAAGCTCTTTCTGGCACATCAGTGTGGGTCTTTATCTCTTTGAGAATTGTTGAACATTAAAAGCCTTCTTCCAGGTAAATGCATAAAGAAACAACATGAGCAATGATATAACAGTAGAAGTCTCACTAAATAATTGGTGTGTTTGGCCTTGCTTTTGCTGATAGATCTTTTGCAAAATTGCTTTTCTCTGAGATATTTAAAGTGGACTTTAACTATTTTCTTGGAAGACTTTCCTAAATTATACCTATCAGAAAGCTGCTTTGCTTTAAGGCCGAAGAAAAATGAAAGCTTACTTAACTACACTTAGGTGCCAGGGTCATACTATGAGCTCTACACCTGCCAGGATTCACGCTAAGATAGATAGGGTGGCTCAGCAAACTGTCCATAGTCCTGTGATTTCTTTCTGATATTCTGAAGTAGAAATAATTTCATAACTGTTCACAAAAGAGAGAAACACTGTTTCTTGGTCCTCAATATCATACCGCTGTAGGCTAATTCTTTCTCTCTTCTGTTGCCCCTTAGTATAGAGAGTGTGTTTTGGGGACCCTCCTTCACGATCTTCTCCATTCCAAGAGCATCTTACATAAATCCAGGACTTCTCAAGCAGCCAGTTTTGCCAGATGGTCTTAGGGTTGGTTGTACCCATATATGTATAATCTGAACTTCTCAAGTAAGGTCCTTAGAGAGCATAATGGCTAAGAGAATTGGTGCTGATACCAGACCTGAGTCCAAATACTGCCCATGCCCCTAACTAGCTGTGTAACCTTGGAGAAGTAACTTAAGCCCCTTAAAGGGATTAGATTTCTCACCTGGAAAATGGTATAATAAATGCATCTACCTCATATGGTGAGTGTGTAAATTAATGTAACTTGAGATGGTGCATGTTAAGCATTAGCACAGTGCCTGTCTCTTGTTAGTAATACCTGCTTTTCTTATTAATTATTCTCTTTATATTCCCAGTTCCAGCTGGGTGCCTAACATATAATAGTTGTTCAGCAAATAGTTACTGGATTGAACCGGCTCTGAAATTGAAGCATTGGGTCAACAGCAAAGTAGTCACCCCACCATCATTTCTCCCAGAGAAAGGGAGAATAGATGGAAGCCAGCCATCATACTTTCTTTTCTTATTCTAAACTTCCCATCCAGCCCCAGCAATAAAATAATCTTCCTGGACCCTAACAATTTCAAGGATTTTTCAAATCACACTATTTGAAAATAGCTGGGTTGCCCTAATCTAATATGTCCCAGGACCCCAAGGTCACCAAGCTTCTATTAATGAAGTCTAGTTAAGATAAATGATAACAGTTAGTAAACCAACTGCTTATGAGCTCATTGGGCTTTTTAAAATTTACTATCTGCGCTTCATAGAGACACAGGTATTTTGCTTTTGTAGGACATTCAACAGTCAAAGTAGTCTTTTAAAAAGCACAAATCAGACGCTATTATTGCACTGCTTCTAACCTCTAAAGGCTATCTATTGTAAAGAGATGAAATTTTCAACTACTTAGCCAGGCTCACAGAGACCATGTGCTCTGGTCACTTACTACATCTTTCCCTGACCTTCATGGGGCTCGAGGCACAGTTGTCCTTTTCAGTCCCTCAGATGCAACAAGCTCTACTTCTTGCTCTCCCAGCTTTAGATTGGCTAATCCGTCTACCCAGACCAATTTCCCTCTTATCGTTAAGGTCTCGGTTCAAACGCCACCACTACTATCTTGACCAAAGAGACCTGCCTCCTCAGTGCCTCTCCATCCCTTTGTCCAGTCGTATTTCTGTCACTGTACAACATTTATTTACATGTTTACTCTGTCTTCCTCCACCACTGGACATTTGCTTAAGAGCAGGGACTTTGTAATTTTTTGCTTCCAAGGCTTGCAGCAGACACTGGCACATAGGTGTGTAGGAAATGTGTGTCTAATAAAGAATAAATATGTGGATGAAAAAAAAAACTGTGAAACACTAACACGAGATTATTCTTCTTTCAAAAGAATAATGAAAAATAATTTCATTCAATAAGAGTCATCCTTAGTTACTGATACATGACTTAGTAGATCCCATTCAATTTAAAATGTCCCCTTTTTTTCTGATACTTTCACAAGTCATTAATTAAATGTTGCTCACTTTTAAGGCCAATCTGTGAGACATTATTTAACTTGTCTCCTCTAAAGTTCCAGCATTAACTCAGGCGGGGCTTCACCAAGTACTGATCATGTGACCTTGGCCTCTCATTGCCTCAGTTTTCTCATTTGTAACATGGGTATAATAATCGGCTTATTTCATACGCCTATGAGGAGGAAAACTTCATGTGTGTGTGTGTGTGTGTGTGTGTGTGTGTGTGTGTCTATATATATGTATTTAAACAGTGTCTTAGAATAGTGTCTGGCACATGATAAGCATTATAGAAGTATTGACTGCTGCTACTAGTACTGTTATTATGAGAACTAACTGTTGAGAATAATCCTTCGTATAGGGGATTATTCCACTGAAGATAAAGGAAACTCATAGAATATTAGAAATCAGATTAAACACGGAAAGCCAGTAAAATATACCAGGACAGAAGATGATGAGAGTGTGAAAGGATAGAGGAAAAAGAATGGTTTTTGTTTTTCTTTTTCTTTTTTAAAGAAGGAAAGAGCCTAGAAATAGGACAAAAACTATTCATTGGCTATACTGACATGGAGATCGCTGGTGACCTTCATAAGTAAAATTTCAGGACAGTGGGCAGAGAGATTACGGCGAGGGAAGTCAGATGGATGTAAATTATAGAGTAAATGGGACGTGAGGAAATGGAAACAATATATGATGATAACAATTTTGAAAAGTTCAGACATGAATTGGCTAAAGAAGATATGCAGGGATTAGAGGAGGAGGGAGGCTTTCGTGTTACACGTATAGTTTTTAACATTTTAAGTTGGAGTTACTAGTCTAGAATGAGGTTGAATTTTGGCAAGAATCATTCATAAGGAGTAGATGGGTTGTAGAAAATGCAGTGCTGTGAAGTACTTGAGAAGATGAGAGAAAATGAAATGCTATCTGTAGTGCACGTGGCCTATGAACTTGAACTCCTGTAGTGCAAGGGAATACAAAGATCAATGCGAATGCTAATGAATTAACGGATTTGGCAGTGGACTATTTACTGACTTCTGTGTTCCTAATGAGTTAGGAAGCGCCTCACCAGCTCAGAGTGAAGGAAGTAGAGAGGATGGAGGAAAATTTGAGGAGGGTAGGGAAAGCTTCTAAGAAAATAGTCCTTAAGGAGAATTAGAAAGAACTTACTGTAAGTCAGAGCAATGTTTCCAGTCTTGAAAATCCATTTGAAGTTGGTGTTTATTAATTTATTGGAATACCAATTTTCCCTGCCACATGATGTTTCTCCAGCTACCTGGATATAAGTTACACAGAGGCAGAAAAGAATGAGAGATAACAATCGAGGGGAAAT
>NW_021698496.1:0-4343 GCF_005190385.1 Monodon monoceros
ATTAATCCTTTCTTAGTTGCTTCATTTGCAAATATTTTCTCCCATTCAGAGGGTTGTCTTTTCATCTTGTTTATGTTTTCCTTTGTTGCAAAGCACATAGGCTTTAAATGAAAGAATTAAGAAAAACAAAAACAAATAAGGCATCAATCCTTTCATTCATCAAACATTGATAATATGCCTAAATATGTATATTCTTGTCAAAAATTTCTACCCCTTTATGTCTAGTAAGCTGTATATTACTTTTGTTTTCTAGATGACTGTGATATCTTTTGAAGGCAAGCTCATATCTTATTCATCTTTGAATCTTTGTTCCAATACAGTGTCTAACATAGAGGAGATATTCAATAAATGTTTGATTAAGAAATTTCTCTTTTGTGAGCTGCAGGTGAAAGCTTTTCTATTATGTTTTTCATGAACTCATATAAATACATATGCAATAAATTCCTCTTAAAGTTTAACGCTAGGGGAAAAACTGTCTGCCGTGATGTTCTTTCTCTTTACATAATAATAAGAGCAATATAGCACATTATGTTTCCCTTGTTTACTTGGAACCCAGGAAGCTCAAAGCCAAGTTTTAAGTTCAACAGCCACTCTTCTTAGCCTAAGATTTTTGACACAATACTTTCCCTCCTTACTTTCTCTTTTACCTGGCTCCTTGTTTTTATCCTTGTTTTACATAAACATTATTTTAAGCTGCCTCAAATCCCTGTTGGAAGAAAATAGGAAGTAAATAGTGAATTAAAAATAATAAATGAATAAATAACTAGAAAAAAGCACATTTCTTCTCAATGGTTTCTTATATGTGCTGCAGAAATACCCTCAAGATGCTGTTGTTATATCCACGATCATTTAATATATTTCAATAGAAACAAGCAAAGCAAACACAGCATGATATCAAGGAAAGACTACAGGACTGGGAGACCAGCATCATAGGTTAAAGTTCAACCTCTGCACCTCTCTGGCTGTGTGACTTTGAACAAAACACTTAATTTCATGAGCATCTGTTTCCTCATCTCATAAACAGAGTGCACTCGTTTTTTCAACATTGAGTCCTTACTATGTGACAGTGACAGTGTCAAGTATATGAAAAAAAAGCCATGTAATCAAGTTAGTGCATAGTCTAGTAAGAGAGACAGAAAAGCAAAAAAATGATTACAGTAAATTGTGATCACTGTTACACTACATAGGTCACGGAAGAAGCACAGAAGGGAGAGAACTAAATCAGACTGGAGGATTCTAGAGGGTTTCAAAAGAGGTGGCAGTCGCACTGATTTTTAAAGATGATTGGGAATTAACTAGATGGAAAATGGCACAGAGGAGGAAGGGTAAGAGGGCACTCCAGGACTCAGGAACAGCACGTGTGAAGTCACAAAAACACGAAACAGCATGACAAAAGTAGGCAATGGCAAAGTGTTGGAAGATAATATGTGTCCCGCCTACCTCCCAAGGTGGTTTCAAGGATCAGTTGAGTGGATGTATACACTGAAAGTGCTTTGTAAACTCTAAAGCACCGTATACATGTTCAAAAGTAGAAGATTATTATTAGACACTCATTTTTTTTCCCCTCCAAACTGGAAACATTTGCTGAAGTAAACATTGCTGATGCATTAGCTGTCAGGATGGTGTATTATATTTGGAAAACATTTGCCAATGCCTGTTCAGTTTTTAAATTCCCAGTCACATGTGTTTTTTGTTTGAGAAAAGACATCAAGTAATAATGGATTTATTGTTAATTGTGCAACATTGGAGCTTCAAGATTTAAGTAATCTCTCTTCCATGTTGACTTTATTCCACATTGCCTGTGTAGCTTGAAGTTATTTATTTAATAATTAAAACTGATAAGTGAACACTATTACCACCTTGTAGTGACCAAATTTTGTTATCAGAGGAAATTCAGGATTTTGTTTTTATCTGCACACATGGACAAGTGTGCAGATAAAAACAAACACCTTCTGAGAAAAGGAGGAAAAGAAGTATGGTTACCTCTGCTTAAGACAGCTTCCCAAAGTACAATGGAGCTCAGATCCAAATACACAGCTCCCTGTTCAACATTTCAAGAACCAAACACTCCCTTTCTTAGGGACAGTTTTTCTTTTTTTTTCTTTTTCAGATGCACATTTGGGCTAGGTTTATATATATATATATATATATATATATATATTTTTTTTTTTTTTTCAGTACGCGGACCTCTCACTCTTGTGGCCTCTCCTGTTGCAGAGCACAGGCTCCGGACGTGCAGGCTCAGCGGCCATGGCTCATGGGCCCAGCTGCTCTGCGGCATGTGGGATCTTCCCGGACCGGGGCACAAACCCGTGTCCCCTGCATTGGCAGGCAGACTCTCAACCACTACGCCACCAGGGAAGCCGCTATTTACATATTTTTAATAGATCTTTATTAGAGTATAGTTCCTTCACAATACTGTGTTAGCTTCTGTTGTACAAAAAAGTGAATCAGTCATGTGCATACAAATGTTCCCATATCCCCTCCCTTTTGAGCATCCCTCCCATCCTTCTTATCCCACCCTTCTAGGTCATGGTAATGCACCGAGATGATCTCCCTGTGCTATGCTGCTGCTTCCCACCAGCCAACTATTTTACATTCAGTAGTGTATATATGTCCATGCTACTCACTTCACCCCAGCTTTGCCCTCCCACCCTATGTCCTCAAGTCCATTCCCTATGCCTACCTCTTTATTCCTGCCCTGCAACTAGGTTCACCAGTATCATTTTTTTTCAGATTCCATAAATATGCGTTAGCATAGGGTATTTGTTTTTCTCTTTCTGATTTACTTCACTCTGTATGACAGACTCTAGGTCCATCCACCTCAATACAAATAACTCAATTTCATAT
Organism: Monodon monoceros; assembly: GCF_005190385.1. Taxonomy (NCBI): domain Eukaryota; kingdom Metazoa; phylum Chordata; class Mammalia; order Artiodactyla; family Monodontidae; genus Monodon; species Monodon monoceros. The sequence continues at coordinate 2,851 of NW_021698496.1, forward strand.
TTTTTATGGCTGAGTAATATTCCATTGTATATACATGCCACATCTTCTTTATCCATTCATCTGTCGATGGACACTTAGGTTCGTTCCATGTCCTGGCTATTGTAAATAGTGCTGCAATGAACATTGTGGTACATGACTCTTTTTGAGTTACGGTTTTCTCAAGGTATATGAACAGTAGTGGGATTGCTGGATCATATGGTAGCTCTATTTTTAGTTTTTTAAGGAACTTCCATACTGTTTTCCAGTGTGGGTGTATCAATTTACATTCCCACCAACAGTGCAGGAGGGTTCCCTTTTCACCACACCCTTTCCAGCATTTATTGTTTCTAGATTTTTTGATAATGGCCATTCTGATCACATAAGGTTATATCTCACTGCAGTTTTGATTTGCAAATAACTACTGATGTTGAGCATCTTTTCATGTGCCTCTTGGCCATCAGTATGTCTTCCTTGGTGAAACGTCTATTTAGGTCTCCCACCCATTTTTTAAGTGAATTGTTTGTTTTCTTGATATTGAGATCCATGAGCGGTTTGTATATTTTGGGGATTAATCCTTGGTCTGTTTCATTTGCAAATATTTTCTCCCATTCTGAGGGTTATCTTTTTGTCTTGTTTATGGTCTCCTTTGCTGTGCAAAAGCCTTTAAATTTAATTAAGTCCCATTTGTTTATTTTTGTTCTTATTTCCGATACTCTAGGAGGTGGGTCAAAAAAGATCTTGCTGTGGTTTATATCAAACAGTGCTCTTCCTATGTTTCCCTTGAAGAGTTTTATAGTGTCTGGGCTTATATTTAAGTCTTTAATCCATCTGGAGTTTATTTTTGTGTATGGTGTTAGGCAGTGTTTTAATTTCATTCTTTTATATATAGCTGTCCAGTTTTCCCAGCACCACTTATTGAAGAGGTTGTCTTTTCTCCATTGTATGTTCTTGCTTCCTTTGTCGTAAATTTGGTGACCACATGTGCATGGGTTTATCTCTGGGCATTCTATCCTGTTCCATTGATCTATATTTCTGTTCTTGTGCCAGTACCATACTGTCCTTTTTTTCTTTTTTTAACATTTTTTATTGGAGTATAATTGCTTCACAGTGGTGTGTTAGTTTCTGCTGTATAACAAAGTGAATCAGCTATATATATACATATATCCCCATATCTCCTCCCTCTTGCATCTCCCTCCCACCCTCCCTATCCCATCCCTCTAGGGGGACACAAAGCACCAAGCTGATCTCCCTGTGCAATGCTGCTGCTTCCCATTAGCTATCTATTTTATATTTGGTAGTGTATTATATGTCCATACCACTCTCTCACTTCATCCGAGCTTACCCTTCCCACTCCCCGTGTCTCCAGGTCCATTCTCTACGTCTGCATCTTTATTGCTCTCCTGCCTCTAGGTTCTTCAGAACAATTTTTTTTTTATTCCATACATATGTGTTACCATATGGTATTTGTTTTTCTCTTTCTGACTTACTTCACTCTGTATGACAGTCTCTAGGTC
>NW_021698497.1:0-6721 GCF_005190385.1 Monodon monoceros
TTTTAAAGTATGATTTTCTGTAGTATTTCCTTTCTCTACATTGAGAACCACATCAGATGGTGTCATCATTTTTGCTTTGACCATCATATAGAATTTAAGAAACGCATGAGGCTAATGATAGTCTCTGATATTTACCCCATTTGTTTTCACCCATTCCATTGTTCCCCTTTTCTTTCTGAAGTTCCCAGTCTTCTGTTATTGTTTTTTTATGTTTTCATAACAGTAGGTGATATCTGGGCTTTCCAGTGCCATTGGATATGAGTTTCAGGAAACACTAAGCCTAGCTCACTTAATGCTACTGAGTTGGAGGGTTTGTATATGTTGGGCCTGTTGGCACAGCAGATGCTGGCAGATTAGACTAATGTTGATGGGACTAGTGCCACAGGAGGATGGGTTCCCATTCAGGCTATGCTGCTGCTACAGTAGACCAAGTCCCCCTCTACCCCAAGTGTGGGGCAGTGACCTGCTGCTGTCACTGCTTTGTATTAGGCTGCTTTTGCCTCAGGTGTGTGGTGGGATCCCTTGGAATCTGCTGCTGCTGTCAATCACAAGGTTAAATTCATTTCAGAAATGCTTAAGTATAAATATATAGCCTGGCTCTTGTAGGACTTCTGTATTTGTTTTTCATTGCTTTCATACAAATTACCAAAAATTTAGTGACTCAAAACAATGTAATGTTATTACCTTACAAGTCTGACATTGGTCTCAACTGAGTAAAGTAAAAGTGTTGGCAGGATTGACAGATGAATGGATAAAGATGTGGCACAGGGCTTCCCTGGTGGTGCAGTGGTTGGGAGTCTGCCTGCTGATGCAGGGGACACGGGTCATGCCCTGGTCTGGGAAGATCCCACATGCCGCAGAGCGGCTGGGCCTGTAAGCCATGGCCACTGAGCCTGCACGTCCGGAGCCTGTGCTCTGCAACGGGAGAGGCCACAACAGTGAGAAGCCCGTGTACTGCAGAAAAAAAAAAAAAAATGTGGCACGTATATACAATGGAATATTACTCAGCCATAAAAAGAAATGAAATTGAGTTATTTGTAGTGAGGTGGATTGACCTAGAGACTGTCATACAGAGTGAAGTAAGTCAGAAAGGGAAAAACAAATACAATATGCTAACACATATATATGGAATCTAAAAAAAAAGAAAAAATGGTTATGAAGAACCTAGGGGCAGAGCAGGAATAAAGACGCAGCCATAGAGAGTGGACTTGAGGACACAGGGAAGGGGAAGGGGAAGGGTAATCTGGGATGAAGTGAGAGAGTGGCATGGACATATATACACTACCAAATGTAAAACAGATAGCTAGTGGGAAGCAGCTGGGAGATCAGCTCCGTGCTTTGTGTCCACCTAGAGGGGTGGGATAGGGAAGGGAGGGTGGTAGGGAGATGCAAGAGGGAGGGGATATGGGGATATATGTATATGTATAGCTGATTCACTTTGTTATGAAGCAGAAATTAACACACCACTGTAAAGCAATTATACTCCAATAAAGATGGTTAAAAAAGAAAAAAAAAGTATTGGCAGAACTACATTCTTTTCTGGAGGCTCTTAGGGATGTTTCTGTTCCCTGGACTTTATCTGCTTCCAGTGATCGCTTGTAGTCCTTGACTCAGAGTCCCCTTTCTCCACCTAAAAAACCCAAAATATTGCACCTCTTTGATTCTGCTTCTATTAGGACATCTCTCTCTTTCTCTTTCTACAGTTGGAAATGGTTTTCTGCTTTTAAGGACTCATGCAATTAGATTTGTTCCATGAGGTAATCCAGGATAATCTTTCTATCTCAAGGTCTATAACTTCAGTCATATCTGCAAAGTCCTCTTTACCATGTAAGGTAACATATTAATAGGTTCTAGGGATTAGGGTGAGAGCATTTTTAGGAGCCATTATGCTGCCTACCACACCCTTAACAAGTGACCTTGAGAAAATTACTGAGATTTTTAAAGCCTTACTTTCCTCAAACATAAAATGGAAAGATAGCTAGTTAATATCATGAAAGTGAAACAGTATATATGAAATCAACTAATTCAAAAAATATGATTTCTTCTTTTTCTTTATGATTTACATGATTCTCAGAGTTCAGTTACTTGAAGAGTTACTTTTTCTTAAACAGAACTAAGGAATTTCAGGGTTCAGGTGCTGTAAGATTGTCCGAATTATCTGAGTAACAATTTGCTAAGCACAGGTGTAAAACATTTGATTTACTCCCTGGTGTTCTTTATCTTCTCATCCCACTAAATCCATATCCCTTGTCTAGCTCCAGCCAGTAGAGTCAGAGCTCGTTTTACTGTTTAACTAAAGTTCAATTTAAATTCTCTCTACATCTCCAGATCCTCAGCCCTGGTTGCATATTATAATCACCTGGGGAGATTTCAAAAACTACTGATGCCAAATTTCTACCTATCATGGATATTTGAGGAGGGACCTGGAATGAAATGCTCTAGCTTATGGTCTTTGGAGCCAAATCATAGTCTACACTGAGCCAAATCATTTGCGAGATCACCTCTAAAAAGGAATTTATCTGTGGTGACTAATGCTCTTCCTTTGTCAGTATGCTTGATTTGTCCCTCTTTGGGGGAAAAAAAGAGGGGGAAAAGAACCCCAGCAGTTGGGCTCCCTGAATTACAACCTGATGCTGTGGAATTAATGTTGGCTCAGAGCGCACATCTTCGGATACCCATTCTCTCTCCTGCTTCCTTGCATGAACTTATATCCTTGGGCAGTTTTTCATCCACCACCCTCTTTTGCTTCTAATCTTAGCAAGTAAAGTCTCCCCTTAATGAAACAGCATTTCATGAGACTTACTGGGAGCATAGGTCTGTTCCAGACCTATCCTATATTAGCTAAAGCAGATATAAGTGATGTATTTTTGGCATTCATCCTTGTGGGCTGGAGAGAGAAGACAGAATTTTATCCTTTTAGGTGTCATCTGACTGGGCAAATGGGCTCTTTCCCTCTGCTGCTTACCATGTAAAAACCTGAGGGTGTTACCTCTAGAAGGTATCTTCTAGGTATCAAAATAGTTCAGATAAGTCAAATTTCTCAGTAAAAGATGACAAAACTGGCTTAGGTAGTTAATTTTCCATGTCAATTTGTCTGGGCCACCATGCCCAGTTATTTGGTCAAATATTATTCTAGATATTTCTGTGATGGTGTTTTTGTGTTTTTTTAAATTTTTATTTATTTATTTATATTTTTGGCTGCATTGGGTCTTCGTTGCTACACGTGGGCTTTCTGTATTTGCAGCAAGCGAGGGCTACTCTTTGCTGTGGTGCACGGGCTTCTCATTGCGGTGCCTTCTCTTGTTGCAGACCATGGGCTCTAGGTGCACGGGCTCAGTAGCTGTGGTGCGTGGGCTTAGTTGCTCCAATACATGTGGGATCTTCCCAGATCAGGACTCAAACCCGTGTCCCCTGCATTGGCAGGCAGATTCTTAACCACTGTGCCACCAGGGTAGTCCCTGTGATGGTGTTTTGGGATGAAATTCATATTTAAATTGGTGGTGGACTTTGAGTAAAGCAGATTATCCTCCATAATATGGGTGAGCCTCATCCAATCAGTTGAAGCTCTTAATAAAACAAAGACTGACCTCCCCGTTGCAAAAAGGAATTCTGCCAGAAGACTTACAGAAATTGACATGCAACTTTTCCTAGAGTCTCTAGACAGCCTAACCTGCAGATTTTGAATTTACCAAGCCTCTATTATTGTGTGAACCAGTTGTTTAAAATCTCTCTCTCTCTTTCTCTATCTTTATATAGATACGGATATAGATCGAGGTATCAATTTTGATATCTAGATCTATATCTATCAATATATATGGGCACGTTGTATACACATGCTATTGGTTCTGTTTTTCTGGAGAACCTTGACTAATATAGTGGCCCATATAAATAAAAGGATGAACCCAAGTTCACCCAGGTAGAAAGTAGTACAATGAGAACACTGGAACTTAAGGCCTCATGACTCATTCAGCTGTGAACACTGACCCAGAGCTGGGGTCAGCAAACTCTGGCCCACTGGTCAGATCTCGCTTGACTCCTGGTTTTGTACGTAAAGTTTTGCTTGAACACAGCCACACCCATTCATTAACGTATTGTGTGTGGCTGTTTCTGTGCTACAGCAGCAGATGGGCAGTTACAACGGAGACATATGGTACACAAAATCCAAAATATTTACTATCTGACCCATTACAGAAAAGATCTGCTGACCCTTGCTCTAGGGTGCCATCTGATTTCTGATAGCACTGAGGAGAATAATTCATGCACATTGGGTTAGATTGTTAATCTCATGTCCTCCTTAGGTCAACAATCTCTTAAATGCTCACCCTTGCGATAGCCAGCTTGGGGAGCATTGTCTAAGGATGCAGAAATATTTCTTGCCAGGTCTTTCCAATACACACTGCTCCCTGACTATGGTTGTTAAAACCTATTTTAAAAATTTTTTTTATTCCAGTATAGTTGATTTACAGTGTTGTATTAGTTTCAGGTGTACAGCAAAGTGAATCAGTTATACATATACATATATCCACTTTTAGTTATTTTTAGAGTCTTTTCCAAATAGCCCATTACAGAGTATTGAGTAGAGTTCCCTGTGCTAATAAGAAGAGTAGGTTCTTATTAGTTATCTATTTTATGTATAGTAGTGTGTAAATTTCAGTCCCAATCTCCCAGTTTAGCCTCCCTGCCACAATCCCCTGGTAACCCTAAGTTTGTTTTCTACATCCGTGCCTCTACTTCTAAAACCTGTCTACTTTAACCAACTACCACTCATTGCTTACTGTCTCTGGCTTCATGTACTTGATAATAAATCTACTGCTTGTTCTATCCTGGATGACATGTTCCAAGGACTGAGATAATATCTTATTCTACATAATTTGTCCTTGATATTGTCTATCTTGGGGTCTTCATGTATGTCCCAAAGAAGACAGTCACACTCTGTCTTCTAATACTACTAATAATACCACATTTTATGGCGTGAATTTGACCCAATGCACTGAACTATCCCTTTCTTTAGAAGCTGTATGCAACCTGTCACTGGGTAGAACTCAGATTAATGTTCATATTTAAACAAATCTACTTGACCAGAAACTTTTTGTCTCACCACTTATTTTATTACACAAGTAACTTCTGTCTTTGCATCTATGATGTAAATATTTTTAGTTTCCTAAATTATCTGAAAAATTATTTAGAGCTTCCATTTCAGTAGGCATTGGAATTGCTGTGTTATGACTATTTCAGTATTTTATTTCCAAATGTTAAATTAGGCTTCAAGCTTTGGCCAAGAGTAGACAGGAAAGGGTTTCAAAGAAATGAAGAGTGGGAAAGACTTCTGATGCAAGGGAGACTTAATAAAGATTTGATTTTGAATCAATAATTTATAATAAAGGTTTGATTTTGAATCAATAATTTATGTCATTGCAAAATAGCTCCCTGGTAAAATTCCATTCTTTGGTAATCATTAATTACAGAAATTAACAATCAAAATATGCAGTGATCTTCTTCATTTTCTAAAAACAAACCTATATCTAGATGAGAGGAGAATTCATTTCATAACTCAGGCTCTGGACTTACAACTCCTAGTCCTATCTTCTTTCAACCATACCTGCTAAGCTTCTGTCTAACATTTTGAGCATGAGGTAAGGGCTTCAGCTTTCATCCCCTTCCTCAGTATATAGCTTGGTGACTAATAGTAAGGGATATAAAACTTGAGAACTTGGGTTCAAATCTTGACTCTAAAATTTACTTGTTGAGTACTCTTGAGCATGTTATCTGTTTTTGCCTCAGTTTTCTCATCTATAAAATAGAGATAACATTATTTCTCTCAGGGAGTTGCTATGAGGGTTAAAAGAAAATTTATACAATGCAAGAATTTGTCAGTTCTTGGAACACAATAAATACTGAAAAAAAATGTTAGCCATTATCAAGGGCCCCTCATTTTATGGATAACATAGATTAGTTTATATAGGTCTAATATTTACATATACATAAACATTTTGTACCTATATGTGTGTATACGTTTTTCTTAGAAATTGAGCAGTCAACATTCACATCTAAAAGTATGTGCTCTGTGAAATGTTGATCTGTGTACAGACACAGTGCTATAGTTATCTATTGCTACATAATAATGAAGTCCAAACTTAGGGGTGAAATAAACAAAATTTTTAATATGTGCCCAGATTCTGTGGGTCAGCCATTCAAACAGTACACAGAGGAGATGGCTTGTCTCTACTCCATGACTGATGTCTGAAACCTCAGCTCATGAGGATTCAAATGGCTGGGGCTGGAATCATCTAGATAATTTTAAATCACATGTCTGGCCCTTGAAGACTGGGCCCAACAAGGACTGTTGACTGGAGTGCCTATAGATGGCTGCCCATGTGGCTTGGACTTCTCATAACGTGGTAGTTAGGATTCAAGATAGAGTATCCCAAGAGTGAGTGTCCAGGGTTCAAGTATTCCACGAGAATCATGCAAAAGCTGCATGACCTTTTATGACCTAGTCTTAGATGTTACATAGCATCACTTTCATTATATACTATTGCAGGCATTGGAGATCTTTTTCCATAAAGTGTCAGACAGTCAATATTTTAGGCTTTACAAGCCATAAAGTCTCTTTTGCAACTACTTAGCTCTGCTGCTGTGATGTGAAAACAGACACAAACAATACATATACTAAGGAACATGGCTGTGTTCCAATAAAGCTTCATTTATAAAAGCTGGTAGA
>NW_021698498.1:0-1789 GCF_005190385.1 Monodon monoceros
TGGACAAACAACGACAATCTTGCCGTGAAGAGACGTAGGGCCGCTACTGCTGTTCAGGCAGCTTGGAAGCCAAGCGCAAGGCGCCTCCAAACCGGGACAAAGCGGATCCTCCCATCCGCGTCCAACTTTCAAGCTGAATGACGCAGCACGTTTCTCTGAAGGTTCTGCCGAACTATCTAGTACAAGTGAGAGAGTGCCTGCCTCTGCTGAGAAAGGTTTTGACGCGGGGATGGTTGGACATGCGGAAGAGCGTTCCCCAGGCCGTGCAAAGTTTAGGCTTTGGAGATTCTGGACGGTCCCAAAGGCCCAGAACTGTCCCTGGGAAAGCTGTCCCTTTTCTTCTTTCTCCAGCTGCAAGTAAACATCTGGGAATCGACTGCCGTCCGCAGACGTCCTGGGGAAGCGCCCTGGTTTCATTGGTGACGCACATTGGTGTCTCACAGAAGAGCCCAAATTCCTCCTTGGGGGCACACCAGCACGGAATGTAAGGCTGTTTAGAACTGCATACCTTGAGGCCGTTGGAAAGCAGTACAAACGAGAGCTTTCAAGCAAACAGGGCAGCGCTTCGCCATCATCGTTGCACGTTCATGGAGCTTAATCAAACGAATGCATTTACCTCCTGTGGCTCAAACACCACAGAGGAGTTGGAAGGCACACAGTGCCCTTTGACGGTTGTTCCCACGAACGTGAGTGCACAGTGTCTCGTGAAATAAAGCCCTTACAGTGTTGAAGCATTCCCTTAAGGCATGCTTCTTCGCTCCTATGACACTCCGAGGTGTTATTAACGGGGGAAATCTGGACTTTTACTTGAGACCGTGAGAGGGCTCACAATTCTTTTGTCGGTGAGCTGCAGAGTGCTCTTGCTGAAGCTCCCAGCAAGGAACTGAGAGCAGCAGGCCTCACACGAGTGCACGCACACTGCTTCCGTCACGAGTAAACTCAGACTTCTTACGTGAGACCTTCAGGCAGCAAAGAGACGGTGGGCGCGAGGAGTGCGCTTCAGGCAGCTTAGGACCCGCAACTGTCTCGTCTACCACGGCGGGGAATAAGGTTTGCCCAGGGTCTCCCCGTTTCAAACCTGAGCTCACGAAGTTATCCTCCGTGGTTCCTGATTGCCTCAAGGAAACACACGGGAGGAACAGGGCCCTTCCATGGAGGCACTTTTGGACAGAGGGACCTCTGCATGGGATCTATTGGGTAAGTATGCCAGTACCTTAGGTAGGCCTCAGTGACCAAGGCTCTCTGGCTCATGCCTAGCTGTGTTAAGTGTGTAAAGCGTACTGTTCCTCAGGCTGTGCCCACAGCCTATCTTTGGCTTCTGTGAGAGTGCTGTCCCGAATCTCCTCTTGGAGCCAGTCGTCAGCACGGTGTCTATTGGCACTGTGGTTCTCTTTCAGTCAAGGAGGCCGTTCGACTGCAAAAGAGAGACTGCCCAGCGCTTCTTTCGCGAGGCTCTTGGGCGACGGGGCACTCCACCTAGTCAACCCAGAGAGCAGTACGTTGCCCTGGCAGTGAATGTGAAAGGTATTGCCAGCACAGTTTTCGCTTTGGAGAACACGCAGCCTTGGCCCACAACGACAATCTTGCCGTAAACAGACGTAGGGCCGCTACTGCTGTTCAGGCAGCTTGGAAGCCAAGCGCAAGGCGCCTCCCAACCGGGAGAAAGCGTATCCTCCCATCCACGTCCCACTTTCAAGCTGAATGACGCAGCATGTTTCTCTGAAGGTTCTGCCGAGCTATCTAGTACAAGTGAGAGAGTGCCTGCCTCTGCTGAGAAAAGTTTGACGCG
>NW_021698499.1:0-3818 GCF_005190385.1 Monodon monoceros
AAAACTACAGGCCAATATCACTGTTGATCATAGATGCAAAAATGCTCAACAAAATACTGGCAAACAGAATCCAACAGCACATTAAAAGGATCATACACCATGATCAAGTGGGGTTCATCCCAGGAATGCAAGGATTCTTCAATATACGCAAATCGATCAATGTGATACACCATATTGACAGACTGAAGGATAAAAACCATATGATAATCTCATTAGATGCAGAAAGAGCTTTCGACAAAATTCAACACTCATTTATGATAAAAACCCTCCCGAAAGTAGGCATGGAGGTAACTTACCTGAACACAATAAAGGCCGTATATGACAAACCCACAGCCAACATCATTCTCAATTGTGAAAAACTGAAAGCATTTCCACTAAGATCAGAAACAAGACACCTGGTTGCCCACTCTCACCACTATTATTCAACATAGTTTTGGAAGTTTTAGCCACAACCATCAGAGAAGGAAAAGAAATAAAAGGAATGCAAATCGGAAAAGAAGAAGTAAAACTGTCACTGTTCGCAGATGACATGATACTATACAGAGAGAATCCTAAGGATGCTACCAGAAAACTACTAGAATTAATCAATGAATTTGGTAAAGTAGCAGGATACAAAATTAATGCACAGAAATCTCTTGCATTTCTATACACTTATGATAAAAAATCTGAAAGAGGAATTAAGGAAACACTCCCATTTACCACTGCAACAAAAGGAATAATATACCTAGGAACAAACCTACCTAAGGAGACAGACGACCTGTACACAGGAAACTATAAGACATTGATGAAAGAATTTAAAGATGATACAAACAGATGGAGATATATACCATGTTGTTGGATTGGAAGAATCAACAATGTGAAAATGACTCTACTACGCAAAGCAATGTACAGATTCATTGCAATCCCTATCAATCTACCAATGGCATTTTTCACAGAACTAGAAAAAAAATATTCACAATTTGTATGGAAACACAAAAGACCCCAAATAGCCAATCTTGAGAAAGAGAAGACTATACTACAAAGCTACAGTAATCAAGACAGTATGGTACTGGCACAAAAATAGAAATATAGATCAATGGAACAGGATAGAAAGCCCAGAGATCAACCCACGCACATATGGTCACCTTATCTTTGATAAAGGAGGTAAGAATATACAATGCAGAAAACAGAGTCTTCTTCAGTAAGTGGTGCTGGGAGAACTGGACAGCTACATGTAGAAGAATGAAATTAGAACACTCCATAACACCATACAGAAAACTTAAAACGGATTAAAGACCTAAATGTAAGGCCACACACTATCAAACTCTTAGAGGAAAACATACGCAGAACGCGCTATGACATAAATCACAGCAAGATTCTTTTTCACCCTCCTCTTAGATATATGGAAATAAAAACAAACAACCCAAGTTGGACCTAATGAAAGCTAAAATCTTTTGCACAGCAAAGGAAACCATAAACAAGATGAAAAGACAAGCCTCAGAATGGGAGAAAATATTTACAAATGATGCAACCGACAAAGGATTAATCTCCAAAATATACAAGCAGCTCAATATCTAAAAAACAAACAACCCAATCCAAAAACGGGCAGAAGACCTAAATAGACATTTCTCCAAAGAAGATATACAGATTGCCAACAAACACATGAAAGGATGCCCAACATCACTAATCATTAGAGAAACGCAAATCAAAACTACCATGAGGTATCACCTCATACTGGTCAGAAGGGTCATCATCAAAAAATTTACAATTAATGCTGGAGAGGGTGTGGAGAAAAGGGAACCCTCTTGCACTGTTGGTGGGAATGTAAATTGTTACAGCCACTATGGAAAACAGTATGAAGGTTCCCTAAAAAACTAAAAATAGAAGTACCATACAACCCAGCAATCCCACTACTGGGCACATACCCTGAGAAAACCATAATTCAAAAGGAGTCATGTACCACAATGTTCATTGCAGCTCTATTTACAATAGCCAGGACATGGAAGCAACCTAAGTGTCCAATACATATAGCTGATTCACTTTGCTCTACAGCAGAAACGAACACAACATTGTAAAGCAATTATACTCCAATAAAGATGTTTAAAAAATAATGAAATAATATAAAATAAAAAAAATAAAATTCAAGTAAAATTAAAAAAGCGAAAAGGCTTACCATATGAAATTGTTCTGTTGCTGTGTTGTGGCCCTGTCCTCCCAGAGACCTTGGAGTCTTTGCTTGTAGGAGCCCTAACTAATGAAGAAATAGGATGGGTGACTCATCCCCACATACCTGGCAGACAAGTCACAGGCACCAATCCCCAATATAGGAGAGTCTAAGTTATCAGTAGAATTTGACTGGATGCACAAAGTGCTACCATATTGAGTAGTTAATTCAACAAAACAGCTTGCCCATCCAGTCAGATATAACTTTTAACTCAGTTGATTGGGAGGCCAGTTGATTCAACAAATGTCAACTGGTTCAATGATAGTCAAAAAAAAAAGAGTTATTATTTAAAAACATAATCATGCTTACCTAACTGAACTGAAGTTAATACTGGGATGATTAGCTGAGTTACCACAAGTTTCCTTCTCTCTCTGTCTCTATCTGTCTGTCTGTCTCTTCGGGGATTATATAGAATTATATCCTCTGGGGAAAAATGAAGGCATTGTGGTAGTTAGAAGCAATGTGTACGGACTTGGAAGTTTTTCCTTTGAAATTACACTAGAGGAGGTTTGTAGGGTTTTTTTTTTTTTGTAAATTTGTTTGGGTTGAAAATTCAAATAGATACTTCATCTATGTGTAGTTGTGTCTTCCTAGATCGGTAGGTTATCTACTTCTGAGATTAAGCCATTTTAGTTATGAATTATTCATACAGTAAAATATTTTCCTTAAATAAATCCTTATTCCTCTTTATGGCCTCAAGTTGAGAAGTTTCACTATCAAATTTCACAAAGAAAAAATTCATTCACAGTGTACACTTTATTAATTTTGCTGTTTTTATTCTTTATTTCATTCTATTCTTGCAACAACACTTTGGGCAGATAGGGCAAGTATTAGTTCCTTTTTAAAGCTAGTCTATTTACATCAAACGGAAATAAGTTATTTCACTGGATTGCTTCCTCTCCGCTTTTATGAAGCCCTACTCACCTGGGGCCACCCACTTATGGTTGTGTTAGGATTAGAACTCAGGCAATTCTAGCGGTAATACTGTGCATATACCATGTATTAATCTTCACCCTATGAGATCTGGGGCAGCATCCTATCAGTAAACAGTTGAATATTTCTGCATTCAATAAGTACAATAAATAAAGACCACTGAGTACAGTAAAGATCATAAAGAGTATCATATCTGGGCCAGGCTTGCTGCCAAATGGTTTTCAGGGTTTTGGATTTTGGAGTTGCAGATTGTGGATGTGTATTCCCCTAGCCTTGGTGCTCTCCACTGCTGTGTGAAGCACTAATTATTTAACATACAATGACTACTACGCACCTTTTACCTCTTACTCCAAGGCTTCTCTGAAGAGCAACCAACCTGTTGGTGGTCAGCAGAGAGAACCTTTAGGCCCAAGTATTTTCTCCATGACCTTCATTATGCACAAGAGGCAACTCTCTTTTCTTTCACTACTGACAGCTCAACTATATACAGAATCTCTTAATTTTTCACCCGTGTCTTTCTTTCCCTTTCAACTTCTTCTCTGGCTTCTTTGAGAATTAGAGAGAGGGGATGTAAAAGGATAGGATCATATCACAGAAAAGTCAAGGAGGAAGAGTGTGTCAAAGAGGGGGGGCAGAGCGCCCTACACTGTCAAATGAGTCAAAAAGATTCAGGAGGGTGAGG